>NC_081570.1:43533952-43684946 GCF_022355385.1 Mustela nigripes | reverse complement strand
CTGTGAAGTGTGTAAACCTGGTGATTCACAGACCTGTACCCCTGGGGATAAAAATATATGTTTATAAAAAATAAAAGATTAAAAAAAAAATTTCCATTTAGAAAGAGAAAAGAGTGTTTGGAGCCAGGAGGAGATGCCTGGAGCCACACACCTATGCCCCAGTCAGGACCCCTTCACTCCCCCACTGCCTACCAGGGCTCCTGAGCACCCCCACTGGGTGATTTCTCAAGATCTTCCTACTCAGACCAGTCACCAAACACTGGAGCAGCCCAGGGTCCGAGCCCAGGCTCACCTGCCCTGCCCTTGCCCGGGATGGCAGCCAGCACCCCACACGTCAAGACCTGGGCCCCCTGATCCACCACCTGCTGACAAATGATCCTGCCTTTCCTGTGAGCTGTGACTCCCAGGCCCATCCGTCAGCCGCCCAGTCGGCACAATCGGAGTTTAATGATGTCATGACAGGAGTGATTACAATTGTTAATTACCTCCCGGCCTTCGGTGGCTTCTGCAGGCCCTCAGTGGTACGGCAGCTGCCGTAGACACCCCAAGCCTACGCACACCTCTCTTGGCCCTGTGGACCATCTAAGGCCCTAGGACACAGGGATCGGCATTTCAGTGTGGCATTTCAAGGCACCAGTATGTGCCCCAGGCCCCTGCTCTCTGAAGGCCGGAGAACTTTCTCCACTGGCTTAATTTATAGGACCTGGGCTGTCAGAATCCTGAAGGGAAACACTGGCCACACCACTATCTGCTCACAGTCAATGGATCCCTGCTGCCAAGGCATATGTTTAAACACCTCAGCTTGGGATTTTAAATGTTCCATGAAGGAACGCTCCTAGAGGAAGTTTCCCACCTTCTTGGAGCTGTATCTCCCACTACTCTGCTCTGCACACACTGCTGGCAGAACAGCCTGCGGGCCCAGCCATGCCTCGTAATTTTCCAACTTCTGCCCTTGCCCGTGCTGGCCCTCCCCCGGAGAGCCCCTCACCCATAGTTCCTGGCCTTCACTCCTGACGTATGCTTTCAGAGGATGGGGGGTGGGGAGGATGACCCAGATTCTCTCTCCCACCCCACACACCCCACACCAAGTAATTTTGGCCTTCTGGGATCTCCCAGGGCACTTCCTCTATGCCCACCTTTCTCACACATCAGTTCCCTCATGTAACTGAGGCCTGTGTCCATGTCCCATCTCTTCCACGGTAGTGAGCACCTCAGGACAGGGCCTCGGCGCTCAGCACAGGCCTGGCATCAGTGGGTGCTCAGAAACAATGGGTGAGGCTTCCCGATGGCCCAGCAAGGAGGATGTAACATGGCCCAGAGAAGAAGACAGTTCCTGTATGCTGCTTCGTCCTCAAGGGATCTTATGCCCCCGGCCAGGCCCTTGCCACCTTCCACAGCAGTAACGTCCTCGTCACTGGTCTCCCTGTGGCTCCCCTCTACCCTCAGGCCACTAACGCGAGCTTTCAAAACTGTAGCTCGAATTCTGCCACTCCTTGGCTTAAAGCCTTCATCACCTGAAGGAGAAGACCCTTCGTGTCACATTCAAGGCTCTTCATGGCCACGGTGGGCACTCTCCGTGCTGGCCTCGTAGCTCACTGCCACCCTTCCTTTGAAGACTGCGGCCAAGGCCGTAGGAGCCATGTTAGCACCTCACAGCGTCTCCCCCAGTCACAGGTGACTGGGCCTCAGCTGGACCCACCTGGTCCAAGCTCAGCAACTTAGATGCTCTCTCTAAGAGCCCCGTGGGAACTGGGCTTCCCGGCTGTGGACCAGAGGGGTATGTAAGTGCTCAGGAGCCGTGGGGGGTTACCGTCCACTTGGAGATCAGAGAGGACATGGGAAGCAGGGGGCATGAAGAAGGGAAAGGAGAGGAGCACAGAGAGAGAGAAGACTCTGGACCCCGTTCCAGTGGGTTCCAAAACAGGCTCGGCCTCCTTCAGACATTGTTCTTCCCTCAGACTCTGGTTTCTTTTAAATGTGTAACAGACGGGGGCGCCTGGGTGGCTCAGTGGGTTAAGCCGCTGCCTTCGGCTCGGGTCATGATCTCCAGGTCCTGGGATCGAGTCCCGCATCGGGCTCTCTGCTCAGCGGGGAGCCTGCTTCCTCCTCTCTCTCTCTCTCTCTCTCTGCCTGCCTCTCTGCCTACTTGTGATCTCTCTCTGTCAAATAAATAAATAAATAAATCTTTAAAAAAAATAAAATAAAAATAAATGTGTAACAGACGGAGGAAACTTTGCTCACCCAAGCATGTATCACTGGGAACAAACATTGCATTATGTTCTCTGAAAAACCATTTGGGGTACAGTAGGGACTTGGGGGTACACGTTCCAAGGGCTTGTGCAGATTCCACAGGTGGTGGGGGGGCTGCCCTCTGAGAAGCCTCAGAACATCATGCTGCTTCTAGAAGCAGTCTAGGTAGGAATTCCAGAGAACCACTACCCGAATCTCAGTCCTCACCCCCCCATTCGACCACTGGCTGACTATGTAAGTAAGACAGGACCAGTGGACTGTGGCTTTAGTTTGCTCATCTGTAAGATGGGCACGCTGAGGGGAAAGGGACCTACCTCAGGGGATGTGGTAAGGGCTCAGTGAGTTAGTTTACAACAAGCACTCCACGGTGCCTGTTAACAGCAAGACCAACAAGTATTAGCGACGGCGAGGAAAGTGGCTGCTTGTTGGCATCAAGTCCCTGGGGTCCTGAGATCTCTTGAGTGTGCAAGGTGCTGGGGCACAGGTGAATTTGAGAAGAAAGGAATGTAGATGGGTTATGCACCGACTGTGTTCCCTGAAGGTATTCTGGACACATGGCACCCGGAGCTTCAATCCCTCAGGGGAACTGGCAACTAACCAGGTCCTTTCAGATGGCGACCCCAACACAGCAGAAGCTGGGAAGACAATGGGGCTGACTGGAAGGCTTCTCTGGAGCCCGTGGTCAGGGAAGGAAGTGGTGGAGAGGACAGAATGTTCAAAGGCACCAGCCCTAAGGAGGGAAGCCATCGAAGTGGGGACAGCACAGGCTGGTTAACCTGCTGTAAGGAGGAAGCTGAGAGAACTCACCTTTGTCCTGAGGACTTGCTGAAGGCCAACAGGCTCCCTCAGGGACCTCTAGTGAGGAAAGGAAGGAGCACTGGTTTGGGAGTCCAGCAGACTGGGTTCCAGGTCCTGCTCTACCACTTACATACTAGGTGCCTGGGCAAGTCACCAGAGCACCCCAGTCTGGAACACAAGGCAATAGTTCCTGGGGAAGGCCAGCAGGCCTTACACACCATGTCAGGGAGTACTGATCTCAAGAGACTCGAGCTAGTCATCCCATCTTCCCAGCAGGTCTGTCCCACTGTCAGTAGGCCAGGTGGCCAAGGCTGGGTTTAAGACCCTGTACAAAGTTCTACCTGCATTCTCGCTGATCCTCACATGAACCCCACAAGATATGGCTTCTCATCCTAATTCTAAAATGGGAAATGGAGACCCAGGGAGATCAGGGATCCCCCTGCCCTCTGTCCCCAGGTCACAGAGCTAGGAGGTGGCTGGGCTGGGACTTGAACCTACATCTGTCTGACTGTCACATCAAGCCATAGGAATGCCTGCTCTGGGACGTTAACAAGCAGGCAGTAAGCAGGCTGAGCTCAGAACGCTCAGAAGTTTGTGAAGGGAGGCCCTGGGGAGCCAGGCCAGAATGCTGGGGCCAGTGTTCCTTCCCAGGCCCCTGAGGTTGGTGGGAAGCTGAGCCGGGATGGCACAGGGAGAAATGTGGGATCTCTTCCAAGCAGCAGAGGCAGGACTAGCCTCCAGCCTCCCTTTAACATCCCCCCCTACCACCACCAGGAGGTGATTTTTTTCAACCCAGACTTTCCAACCTCACCCCTCCCCTCCCTGGGCGGCCAGACACCCCGACCCCCCCTCCCCACTCCAGACCGCCTGCCAGCCAGCCCTGCCTCCCTCCTGGAGCAGCCGGAAGCCCGTGGTTGCTCTGCAGACACCCCCTGGTGGAAACAGCTCATTACGGGATGGGGAAAATGTGCTAGAACATTAGCTTAATAAATCAAGCGCTCCTGGAGCCCATAGCCGCCATGGCTCCGTGAGGCAGGGCCTCAAGGCGCCCACCCCCACTGAGTCTGGGGGGCAGGGGGGAGCCCAGAACACCCGCCAGTCCACCTGCAGGGCCAGGCTGGCATTCCCAACCCGCGGGGTCCCAGCTTGTGCCCTCTCCCCAACAGGGAGGGCTCGCACCCCCCCTACCTGTGGCTACCTCTCCCACAGAGCCTAGAAGCCTGTGCGGGGAGAGGGCTTGGAAGTCCTGGCCACCCAGGGTGTGAATCCTCCTGCTGCCCCTTGCCACGAGGGCCTCCTGGAACCTCAGTGTCTTCATCTCTACAATGAGGCAATACAAGACGCTATGGATTGAGGGCCAGCTAAGAGCCAGTAACTTCCATAACTCTCACGGCTCTGTGAGGTCCCTGAGACCACCCCATTTTTCAGAATGAAGAGACGTAGAGCGTGTAGCTGGGTTATTTCAGTCCTGTGAACCCTCCGCCCAAGGTCAGTACCAACCCAGGAGCCCCTACCCCCACTCCTCAAGGCGACTCTACGTGAAGACAGCCCTGCAGGATAGCCAGGTCCTGAGGAGCACAGGAGGGCCTCCCAACCAACTCCACAGCCTCCCTGCCAAGGAAATCCCAACCAGTGGTAAAGGGGCTGTCTCCTGTGAGGGACCCAGGAGCTCCAGGCTTCTTGCAACAGGCTGCCCCTACTGTGTCTCACACCAAACCCTTCCCAGTCCCTGTTCTCCACGTTCCTGGGACGGTGAAAGGGCTGCCTCCAGGTGGTCTTTCCCTTCCAGCCCTGGCTCAGGTAGCCACCCACTTAGTGCCTAAAGAGAATTCCTCCCCTCCCAGCGCTTCAGTTTCCTCCTCTGTACACTGCTTAGTCCCGGAGAATCCTAAGAAGGCTCCTGCTAACCTCCCTCTCTTCCCACTGGTCTAGGCTGGGAAGGGGATGCAACACCAGAGCTCCTTAGCAGGGAAAACCCGCTGTCTAGAGAACTAATTCCTCCTGCTCTCTGGGGGGTGGAGAGAGGGCTAGAGGGAAAAAAAAATTCAATTACCAGACCGACTATTTGTCAACTCCTCCCTCCCCATTGACTTAATTTTCTCCAACCAGACCCAGAGTCAGAGGAGTGAGCCTGCAGGCCCAGAGAGGGAGGGAGGAAAGAGAGCAAGGGCAGGGATAGGGAAGGAGAACCCCCTACATGGACACAGGGATGGGCCTACTGGACACACACCAAGCCAGGAAGCCATACTTGGGAGGCCAGACACAAGCAAGCAGCACCCAGAGAAGAGGAGCAGGTTTTCTTATGTGCCTAGCCCTGCCCAGGAGCTCAGAGCAGCATCACTTCCTCCAGGAAGCCTTCTCAGCTCTCCCAGGCCAGGTTAGGAGTCTTCCCTGGGCTCCCACAAACCCTTCGGTTCCCCCAACACCATGCTGCTACGGACTGTCAGCATTCATCCATTTATCCAAAAAATACCTGAAAAGCATAACAGCTTCCAAGCTCAGAGCTGAGAACAGAACAGAAAACAAAAACTAGAGTCTGCCTGAGAAGACTGACAATAAAATAAGGATAAACCTGTCTGGATTATCTACTGCCTTGTAACAAATCATGTCAAACCTTCGCGGCTTAAAACAACAATCACGTGCTTTCCTCTCTGGATTTCTGTGGGTGAGACTCGAGGGAAGGGCACGGCTGGGCAGTTCCGGCTAAGGGACCCCCAGGGGCTGTGGTCAGACAGTGCCTGGAGACAGCCTGGCAGAGGGGCCAACACCTGGGCCGGGGCTGAGCATCTCTGTGTTCATTTAGCCTCAGGACCCCTCTGTGGCACCGCTCCGTGTGAGCGAGTTTGGGCCTCCTCACAGCATGGTGGTTTCAAGCCAGCCGTGGCCGCCAGCTTCCACCATGATGAATCTCCCAAGGAAACAAAGCAGATGGGGCATGGCATTTTTATGGCCTGGCCTTCATCATAGAAATCGTGGCCTTCCACCTTGTGTTGTTGGTCAAGGAGTCATAAAGGTCTACCCAGGTTCAAAGAGCAGACATATTAACCCTTGATTTGAGGGAAGGAATGTCAAAGTCAAATTGAAGAGGAGCATATGGGACAGAAGATATTATGGAGGCCGTTTTGGTAAAATACAATCTGCTATAAAACCCACTTAGAGGGGCGCCTGGGTGGCTCAGTGGGTTAAGCCTCTGCCTTCGGCTCAGGTCATGATCCCAGGGTGCTGGGATGGAGCCCCGCATCAGGCTCTCTGCTCAGCGGGGAGCCTGCTTTCTCCTCTCTCTCTGCCTGCCTCTCTGCCTCCTTGTGATCTCTCTCTCTGTCCAATAAATAAATAAAATCTTTGAAAAAAAAAAACAAAACCCACTTCGATTTAAATAAGATCACCTGAAACCCTCCATTCCCTCCTTGGAAGCTAACTCCTCCACATTTCACATTTCTTTTTTTTTTTTAAGATTTTTTTTTTTTTTTTTTTGACAGAGATCACAAGTAGGCAGAGAGGCAGGCAGAGAGAGAGAGAAGGACTCATGACCTGAGCCAAAGGTAGAGGCTTTAACCCACTGAGCCACCCAGTCACCCCCACATTTCACATTTCTCTAAATTCCCCAGGGACTGATCACCTCGGATTCCAAATTCCTGCTTCTACCTGTGGGGTTGATTCTCTCATAAGCCAGGGAACTTGGACAGTAATTCCACCTCTCCCCCTAGTTTCTAAAACACTCACCTGAGGCAGACGAGAATGTAGAGTCTCTGCTGAGGGTTTAAGGAGACGGGGAGTCAGGCACCCAGCCCTAACTAAGGCTTATGCCTGGCCTCTTCACACTGCACCCCTCACCCCACCTCCCACCCCTTCTCCCCCTCCACTCTCTGCCTCATCCCTTCCTCACGACCCTGGCCCCTCCTGCCATCGTGTTAGGTAGGCTAAGCTCTTCTGCAGGACCTCTTGCCCTTGTCTCAGCCCCAGCCATCCTTCAGGAGGCTTGAACAAAAGCCCTTCCAAGTTTGGAGCTGCCTCCCTTAGAAGTTTCGGGTGGATTCATTGATTCAGCAATGACCTCCACAACCCAAGCCAGGACCATCCAGTGGGACGGACGCTCTAATGCGGAAGCCGCTTCTTCATCTGTACCACCTCACTTACTTCGTCTTTGGAATGACTCTTCTGCCCAGTCTGCCTCTCTCACGGCACTGTGAGATCTTAGACGTAAGAACAGCCTGAGTCATTGGGTCCCTGGAGCCCACACACAGGACCCAACCCTGGGAAAGCACTCGGAAGAGGTTTACAAAATGACAGCATATCAAACGACTGTGACACCAGTGAGCAGGAGCTCAGACCCTTCAAGCCAACTTGATTACTCCATCCCCAGAGGACAGAGCTGCTCTGAGGCAGTTGCTATAAGCTGTCCTCCATGCTGACCTTAGAGCCCCCAACAGGAAGACAGATCAGGAAACCCAGCAGGAGAACATGCGAAGGGCATAACAAGTGATTCACAGAAGATAAAAGCCGGGTGGCTAACAGGTGCACAAAGGCCTACGTAGCCTCACAAATTCACGTGCTGCACCTGACATCCATCACACTGGCAAAAATTAGGGTGGTGGGTAATACCAAGTGCTGGCAGGCAGGTGGGGAGGCGAGAACTCTCGGGTACCGCTGGTGGGGTACCAAGTGGTTCAGTCATTCTAGTAACCTAACAATATTTAGTAAAATGAAGTAGATGTGTGTCCCATAACACAGCAGTTGTCCCCTGGATATCCCAGGAAAATTATCACACAGATCCACAAGACAACACATCTGTGTCTGGGAACACGTCTTTTTTTTTAATTTAAGATTTTTATTTATTTGTTTATTTACTTATTTAGAGAGAGCACAAGCAGATGTGTGGGGGAAGGAGATGAGAAAGAGGGAGACAGAACTCAGGCAAACTCCCCGCTGAGCACGGAGCCTGACCCGGGGCTCCATCCCGTGACCCTGAGATCATGACCTGAGCTGATATCAGGAATGGGACGTTCAATCGACTAAGCCACCCCAGCATCCCCGGGGACACACTGACAAGGGTGTTTTTTCAAGGAATTATTTGTGAGAAGAAGATATCAGGGACGACACAGATGTCTTCACCAGAAGAGTGGATGTGAAAACATGGTGGGTGTCCACTGAGGAAACGATCCAGCAACAGGAGAATCTTCAGACACGTAGTGGTGAGTAGGGGGGTGAAATGAAAGATCCAGAGTGCCACCTCTAGCACCCAAAACCACACTCTTTTTCTCACAATGATACGTGCTGTGGGCTTCATTGGGGTGAAGTGGGTGCTCTGGGAAAGAAGCTCCCGGGAGAGGGGACTGAATAGGGGGCAGGGGCAGTTAAGAAGAGGGAGACAAATCCAACATACCTTATGTATTTACTATGAGGCAGGCACAGTATGAAGAGCTTTGTATGTATCATCTCATTTATTCTCTAGACTCTTCCTTGAAGTAGGGATCACTAATATCCCCATTTTTTTCAGATGAGAAAACTGAGGCTGTGATGCTATCCAACATCACATGGCTGCAGGAATCAGGGGAAGTATCAGGTTTGGCTCCCAGGCCTAGGATTGGTGCTCCCCTCCCCCTGCCCAGCCCAAGCTCACCCCAATTCCAGTTCTGCTGAACTCTGAATTCAGCTCCATGAGCCCAGCCTTGCTCCTCTGTCGGGTTCTATGGCCTTGGGGTGTCTGCTGGGCGGCTGACACTCAAACCCCAGCTTCCTCTTCAGACTTTGCCTTTCTTCTGGATACCTCCACGCCTTGGGATTCCCCCCAGCCTTGCCCCCAGTGCCAGTCCCTCCAAACCCAGCCCCACTGGCCAGCAACCATCACCCCTCACCAACCCCCAAAGGACAGATCCCTCCAAGAGAAGCTCAAAGCTAGGAGTCAATGGCTCCTATCACCTGTACTCCAAGGCCCACTTTGTCCAGGTGGTCAAGGCCTTCTCCCATCAGACCCAGCTGACCAAGGTAGCCTCGCTTCCCATGACCCCCCTACATCCTTCCAACCCTGGCACCATGTCACCCTGAGCCTCTGGCTTTGACCTGCCGTGGACTTTCACAGCCACCTTGAACACCTCCTTTTAGGTGTTCTCTGCCAGTGGAACCCCCATGCCCTAGAAGGAGCACTTATTTCTGGGAAGCCTTATTGGGGCCCCCCAGATGGCTTAGTTAGTGGACTGAAAGTGGTAGGACCAACAAGAGCTTAGGACTAGGCCACATGGGTCAAGTTCTAGCCCTGCCTCAAGTCAACTAGGCCCTCTCTTTTTTTTCCCTTTTGTAATAAAAGCTGACTATTTCTCAGAGTTTTTTCAGACATAAGAAATATGAAATGCTATGGTAGTTCTCTTTTTTCATTTTCAGAAAATTGAGGTATCATTTGCATGTAAAGTCAATGAGTTTTGACAAATACCCTCATGGTTTGGATAATCATTTCCCTTCTCCGAGTCTTAGTTTCCCCACCTACAAAACAGGGTGATGACAACCTTAGAGGGTTGCTGTAAAGGAAAAAAGTAACAGGCAACAAGAGGCGAACACAGTGCCTGGCACACAGCAGGCAGACAGTAAAAGTCTAGTACTACTATTCTCAACAACAAAAACAACTAAGCATCCAGTCTGAGCCCTGGTTGTGGACGACCTGGAGACCCCTGGGTCAGTCAGAGTTGGCAGCTACCAGTCTCCTGTGGATTATTCAGCTATGCTGGGATGGGTACTGGAATAAAGAAGGGAGGAGCCCAGCCCAGCTTTGGGGGCCATAGAGGGCTTTCAAGAGGGAGGGAGAGCCTCAGTGACATCTGGAAAAAAAAAAAACAGCAGTGAATGAAGAAGGGGCAAGAGGCCTGGGAGCTGGGAAGTAGGATTCCAGGCAAAGCAAACAGTATGGGACCCTGTCTGATGGCTAGACAGAATGTGGTCCATCAGGGGAGCCGCAGATAACAGCTGGTTAGAGGGAAAGGAGTTTCCCACTCGGGAAGGGTGCAGCAGAGGGGAGCCTGAGAGGCCATCAGGGCAGACCAGCACGGCCCTAAGTGCCATGCAAAGGAGGAGGGCTTGCCCTGAGGGCACGATGAACAGGGACACGTAGGTGTATATTTCACAAAGTTCTCACTGTGCTTTCTTCATTCTGTTTGACCCAGTTTATTTTTTATCTATCCCAGCCTACGAGCTCCTTGAAGGCAAGAACCATATCTGATTTTTCTTTAGATCCTTTCAGATCCTCTGTGGAAAGAGGCAGGAAATAAGCAGGGCTGAGTAAATAAAAGTAGTCATTTCTGCATTGCCAGGGCCTGGTTGCAAGAGGGCGGGCGTTCCCAGCATGCAGTCCAGCCCAGGGCTCAGAACCCTCCCCTGCTCCCTAACACAGGCATGGACCCTCTGGGTTTGGCTCCCTCCCCAATTAAAGCTCTCCCCCACTGCCCTACACTCTTACCCTTCAGCTAGGCGGTCTTCCAGATTCCTTATGGGGCATCCTCTCACGAGCTGTGCCTGCCCACCCTGATGCTCATTCATGTCATTTGTCTCCCCCTGAGTTGTCTTTCCTCTTCACCTCCGTGTATCCTAGTCCTCCAATTCTTAGTCCTCCAATTCCTAGCCCTCCCCTAAGGACTCAGCACGAGAATCACCTCCTTCAGGGAGACTTCCTGATTCCCACCCATCCCCGCCCCACCCCTGGGCTGGGTTGAGGATCCTCTTAAGACCAGATTCCAGAGACACCTAGGTGGCTCAGTTAGTTAAGCTGCTGCCATCAGCTCAGGTCATGATCCCAGAGTCCTGAAATCCAGTCCCACATCAGGTACCTTGCTCAGCCGGGAGCCTGCTTCTCTCTCTGCCTCTGCCTGCTTGTGCGCTCTCTTGCTCTCGCTCTCTTTCTCTCTCTCTCTCTCTGACAAATAAATAAAATCCTTAAAAAAAAAAAAAGACCACATTCCATCAACAATTATTATATCTAATATGACCATGCTGGTTGTGTTTGCTGTGGTCTGTGAGCTCTCTGCTGAAGAAAGTGGTCTTCTCGTTCACTTCAGTATCCCCAAGGCCTGGAAGGACCCAGGGTCACAACTTGTGTGAGGCCAGGAAGCAAGACAGGTTCCTGAAGTCACATGCAGGGTCACTAGGAACCAAAAGATACACTAGACCCAAAGGCCCAGAATGAGGCTGGAGAGGCAGACAGGCCTGGGTCACAGAGGATCTATCTACCAATGCCCGGTTGATCCTCGTGCAATGGAAAACAGAGCAGGGACTGAAGCAGAAAAGGATGCACTTTGTGGTTCAGAAAGCTAGTCAGTCACAGGGGACAGTGTGGATGAAGGCTCAGGGGGCAGAATTCAGAGCCCCCTGGAGACCAGCAGTCTGACAGACGAGGGTGGTGGCTGAGGGATGGGGAGAAGAGGACTAGAGAGATCTTTAAGGGGAGAAAGGACCAGACTTGGTGCCTGATTGTTCGTGGGCAGTTGGAGAGAGGGAGGAGTAGAAATGACTCCCAGCACAGCTCCCTGCTGGCAGCCAACTCGGACACCAGTTACCTTGGACACAAATAACCCCCAGGGACCCTGGTCCGCCATCGCCTAGCTGCAGCCTCTGACGGCAGCCCCCCCCAACCCTGTTTTCCCAAGGGGTTGACTTGACGCTCTACTGGCTCCTTGCCCACCGCTCCCTCCCACAGTCAGCTCCGCGCCAGCCCTGAGCGGAGGGGAGGGGAGGGGAGGGGCAGCCGCAGAAGCTCTGCAGCGGTGGAGCAGTGGGGGGGTGGAGGGGTAGTGCTGGCGGAAGCAGCCAGCCTAGCCGACCCCTAACTGAACAGAAGAGCCAGGGAGAGCAGGAGAAGAGAGGCTGCGACAAACAAAAGACTAGGAGCAGCCTAGTGTTATCAAACACTAAGGGTGCAAGATGCCTTCCAGATCCTCTTGCCTAGGTCCCATTTTAGAGATGGAGAAACTGAGGCCCTGACAAGGGGCCTAGAATCCGGGTTTCAGCAGACCCACAACCCTCAGCTGGAGCCAGCACCTCTGCCCTGGTCTGGCAGCGAGGGTATAGAGCACCACAGGGACCCCACAGTGGAAGACTGGCCAGCTAGCTGAGCCTATGGTTTATGTCCCCCCAGAGTCTCCATGGCATAGACAGCTGGGCTGAAAGGCAGGGGTTCTGTGTCCTGATTCAGCTGTGTGACTGAGCAAGTCAAGACATCTCTGATTTCTCATTTGAAAATGCCTGGTAATGCCTCTTTTGACAAGCCACTGAGGTCAGGGATGAAAGAGGGCAAAGCCCCAGGAGGATTGGGTGCAAACCCCACGCCCCTATGCAGGTTATAACCCCTCTCCGGGTCTCAGTTTCCCCAACTGCACAGTCAGGGGACTGGATCCACGCTCTTAAAGATCCAGTCCATCACGGGAAGTCTGCAAGATGCACCCAACTATCTGTCCGTTTTAAACTCTAGAGCCGACAAACCCTTATCTCCAGGCCCCTAGAACTGGCGCTCGGAAACCGTCCTCTAGCTTGTCACTAGTCACTGGGGGTGGTTCCCGCGACCACTGCCCACGTACACCCAGCTGGGTCCAGAACTAACCTCAAGGCCCCTGCCCGCCCCGGCTGCGAACCTCCGGAGGCGGCCCCTAGGGGGTAGTGTTGCTCCGAACTTGGGCATCCTCGGCCGCTGCCCCCGCCCCAACGGGCGCCGGGAGCATACTTGAGTTCTGGGAATGTTTGACGCCCCCAACACACTCACCGCCCCCCGCCGCCGGCCCCAGCCCCGGGGGCTCCCGCGCTGCGCGCAGCCTGCCCGGTGTGGACTTGCCGCTGGCTCCCCCACCTCTCCCAGCAGAATGCACTTCGCAGGGCTAGGGCTTTTGTTTTTATTTTTTTGCAAGAGCTGGAGGCAGGTATTGGGCTCAGGCTGCTTCGCGCGGAATAGGATGTCTGTGCACAGAGATCCGAAGCAGAAATCTGAAGGGCCATGAGGCTTGTTTTCCCAAGAACCTGTCAGCTGCTGCCCCCGTCGTCCCCTTATCCCTTTGAGCCCCCCTACGTTTGGCGGGCATCCACCCCGTACCTCCTCAGGACCCTATATCCATCTCCAGGCATCCCCCAACCCCGCCAGGAAGAACCCTCCCCTGGGACTGGGGAGATGCGGGGCGGGGGGGGGGGGGGGTGTTACAGAATCCGACGTTTCCGACCCCACCACCAGCCTTGCTTTCCCAAGCTCAAGCCCAGGCCCAGGGACCAGACCACAGTCCTGATTTGAGGGGGTCCTGGGTTTTGGGGTGGTGACCCCTGCAGTGAAAGCTACCCCACCCCCAGCTGTGAGCAGCAAAGTGTGGGTTTGGAGCGCAATCGGTAGAGGGGAAACGGAGGGAAAACCCCATTCAAGTTTGGTCCAACGGGTTTAACGGGAGAGAGGGGTGTGGGAAGAATTTAAAAGCCCCGAACCCACAAAGCAGACTTTTTAAAAAATTATAATTGAAAACATCTCGAAGTAAGGGCCGCCAGAAGTGGGCCAGCTCCCCCCCGCCCCATCCCCCTCCCCTGCTCCCCGGAGTCCGATGAAGTCATGATAAGTAGGCTGCAAAAAAAAAAAAAAAAAGGTGGGGGGTTGGGGGCACAGGGGTCCCAGGCAGGGGCCCCGCGTGGACACAGTTTGGATACTATGGTTACGCGATCCGACCCAAACAGCGAAGGCGGACAACAATAGCGGCCGCCAGAGGAGGAAATTCCTTCCGGGGTGGACGGCGCGGGGGGAGGGGCGCCTGGCTGGAACGCCGAGGCGGCTGTTCGGCCAATCAGCGCGCGGCCGCCGGCGGTTTCAAGGTGCCCCGCGCCGCGCGCCCCCCCCACCCCCCACCCCGCGCGCTTCGCTCGGGCGCTGGAATTGCTGAGACGTTTCCCTGCACGCGCCCGGGTAACCCTGCGGGGGCTGCTGCCCAGGCCGAACCCCTCCCAGCCCTTCTCCCCCCCCCCCGCCCCCGCCTCCGAAGCCCCCCGCCCCAAGAAGGCTGGGCGTTCCGCCGCTTGAGTTGCTTGCACTTGGGGGGTGGGGGGGGAATCCCTCCAAACCGCCCGTTTCTATGGGGTTGGTTCCTGTACAAGCCTGTTTTCTATTTTAAAGCATGTCTCAAGAAAAAATGAGAGACGAGAGCGAAGGTCCACCCCAACTCAAGAAGCCTGGGAGGCTCTGACCCCTGCCTGCCTGCCTGGCCGCAGGGTCTGTTATATAATAAGCAGGGTTACTGATATTGGAGGTCCTGGCTGGGCATCTGGCATGAAGAGGTCCAAGGGCAGAGCTGGCACTTAGACCCCCCCAGTGTCGTTCCCCCACCCACCCCGTTAATGTTACCTGCCTTGTAATGGACCAGAGAAACCAGGGGCTCCCGCAGCCGGCCTCTGGGTTGTATATGCGGCGACTGCCCACTTCTCCCCCACCCCTACCAGGGATTCTGTGCCCCAGTCCCCTCCTTTAGAAGCCTCAGACTGGTTCCCAAGCCTCCTCCCCAGCCGCCAGGCCCTCCACTGTGCCTCTTGCTCTCTTGCCAACTACCCAAAGCCAAAGCCGCCTGCTGGGCACTGCCAGCATCGAGTTGGTCTTGTTCCTTTTTTAAGCTCCCTGAACCAGGTTTCTGCTTTCCGATGCCTCCTGGGCACGGAGCACCACTTCCGTGGGGAGTAGATGTCTTTTAATTCATTGCATACTAAGAGATTCACTTCTCTGGAAGGATCTAATGTTCAAAAAGTATTTGCCTCTCTCTCCTACTCTTTTTCTCCCTCTTCATATATAGTGGGGATAGCCCTAATTCTCCAGTTCCTCGTGTGTCTCTTTATAAATAAATAATGAGATTTTATTAATTATGCACATACAGTATCTGCAAGCAGATTGCTACATCTCTTGATGCTTAATAAAAAAGGGGGGGCTGTCCACACTGAAGCTGCCCCCCCCACCGCCCCCGCAAGCAAACAGAAACTTCAAGAGGCCATATGCCCTCCAAGGAGGGAGAGGAAAACAGAAGTTGGGGAGTGCATGGAGTAGAAAGGGAAGGATTAAAGGGGGTTCCTTTGCAGATTTTCAAGGCAGCTGAAGGCAAATTTTGAGTTGCCTGCTTCACGTTCATAACTGAGCTGCCTGTCTGAAAACATACCAAGGTTAGCTGGGACGTTTGTGCACTGGGCAGGATGGGCAGCTGTTAATAGTAAACAGGAAACCAATGAGAAGAGAGCTGGCCCCAGCCCAGTCCCTCTCTCAATTCCGTGCCCCTCCTCCGAGCCCCAAACCCCCAGCTTTCAAAACACACTTTCTGGGCACTTGTGCCATCACCTGTCTCCTGAATGCCCAGCACAATTCCCGGCACATAGCAAAAGCTCCACAAATACCGGCACATGGAAGGAATGGCACACAGAACACACATACAGGGGGTGGGGGAGTGGTCTTGGGGCGCCATGCCTCAGAGTTGTGAGAGTTGGGGCTTCAGCCTTCAGACAAGGGGGGAGGGGCTTTCCTTTCAAGTTTTCTGGTTCAGGAAATGACAGAGCAGACCTGAGTGTTGAAAAACGAATCTGGGGGGCACCTGGGTGGCTCAGTGGGTTAAGCCTCCGCCTTCAGCTTGGGTCATGATCTCAGGGTCCTAGGATCAAACCCCTGCAGGGGGGCTCCTCTGCTCAGTGGGGAGCCTGCTCCTCCCTCTCTGCCTGTGTCTCTGCCTACTTGTGATCTCTCTCTCTGTCAAGTGAATGAATAAAATCTTAAAAAAAAAAAAAAAAAAAAAGAATCTGAATGAGGGAGACCAAAGAGTATGCAATGAAATGGGTGACATGAGGCAGAGTCGGTGTGGCTAGAGAGGAAAGGATATGGGATATGGGGATGTGCTGCCTTGGTACCTTGAGCACAGGAGGGAGTAAAAGGAGGTTAGGGGTGAGCTGTGATTCAAAACCTTCTGGTTCCGGTTCTGAACAGCAAGTCTGTATAGAAATAGAGGTTTGAAGCAAGCGTGCCCAGATGAGATGCGGGGACGCCTCTTGAACCGGCACCTTAGACTGAAATTTGAAAAGCAGGAAAAAGCAGACTCTAGAGGCACATATGATTGCCCATAGGGCTGTTTGTCCAGGTCGTTGCTGGAGGCCTAGAGGCCCCAAGAGGAGCAAGGACACATTGGGGGTAGGGGGGCATGCCTTCTTCTCAAGTACTCTGTGCTACATCCTCGTGGCAGGAGAGCTTTCTTCGTCCAGCCCAGGGCAAACCAAGTGGCCTGACCAAAGGGTTAATTAAATTGGGCTCGTGTTGCACAAGTTCAACGATAAGTTGTTGTTGGGTTTGGTTTTTTTTTTTTTTAAGGGAGAAGTTCTGGATGCCATTTCTCCTGCCTGTGAGAGGTCTATATATCACCAAGGAGTTAAAACATAAAAATAAAATTGTGCTGGCTGAGGTTACCACAAAGCTATCAAGCTGGGTCTTGTTGCTGGAGCCTTGGCATCTGCTGTGTAATTTGGGGAGCACTTAGTCTTCCAACCGTGGGTGGGGGCGGCCGTCTGACTTCTCTCTTTGTATCCTCCTAATTAAAAAGGACCGGGATCCCTTTCCACATGTGTTAAAGAACATATTTTTGTGCCCAGGAAGGGCAAGGAGATGCAGATGCTCTAGGCATTTGGGATTTGGGAAGGTGGTGTCAAGACGCAGCACAAACCCCCAAACCTCATCTTGGAGAATACATGACCTGCTGTGTGAACGTGGACAAGGCCCTCAGTTTCCCCACAAATCAAACTGTGGGGAGGAAGGGAGGCTGGTTGAAGATTAAGGATCCTTTTCACTCTCTGGTTCTAAGATACAGGTCCAGCTGGACCTCACGGCTCTTTTGCTTCTGTCTGCATGGAGCCTGTCCCCATGCAGCCATCACGCCTATTAGATCCCACCCCCAGTTCCAATTGTGGGGTCAAGGTCCAAAAACATGAATTACCTTTAGACCACAAAGGTCCCCAAAGTACAGACATGCCCAAGTTGTAAGACAGTGTCTTACATACATGCGGCAAAATCCTGGGGTCAGACGGGGTCCAGGCTGACCCAAGCCCGGATCACTTGGGATGCACATAGACCCTCTGCAAAATCTCAGGCTAGTGTTTGTCCACCTCCTGCTTGAACACCATGTGTGATCAGCAGCCCACACACCACATGTGAACTCTACCACATTATATCCTGACCACTTACCACTCCTGTCCATCAAGACCTCCCACTAATTTCTCAAAGCCAGCAGGCACCGGCATTGAACTCGATGTTGTCTTCAACATACCTGCTCCTTCTTCCCCTTGCTCCTATGTGTCCTGGATCAGAAAACTGGCACCACCAGCTAAAAACCTGGGACTTATTCCTGATTGCCCATACCCCCCACCCATCAGGCTCCAAGTCCTGACCTTCCATCTCTGTCCCTCATCACTCACCTATGTGATGACACCAGCTTCTTGACTTGGTCTCCCTGCCTCCTGACTGGTCCCATTGAAATTATCCTCCATGTTATGTAGCAGAGGGCTCTTTCTAAAGCTTTCCTCCTGAATACAACACTCCTTAACTCATAAATAAATGAGGACATAAGATGCCCCCATAACCCCATAACCCAAATCCAAATTCCTTAGCACATCATTCGAGGCCTTTCTTGACCTGGCTGCAGATACCCATGCAGTCCCGCTGACCACTCACCCCCGCTGATTTGCCCTACAGGCAGCCAGACCAAAGGGCATGCTATTCCCTGAACATACTTTGTTCTCTCACTCTGGTGTTCTCCTCTCCACTGTGCCCTCTCCTGCAGACACCCTTCTCGACACTGAAGACACGAGAAGTAAAGGTCCCTGCCCTAGAGAAGCCCACATTCTAGAGCCAACCTGTCCACTATGGTAACCCCTCACCACCACCGGACTGAGTGAGCGCCTGAGTATGGCTGATCCCAATTGAGACGTGCTGTTCAGTGCACAACACACACCAGATTTCAAAAAAGAAGAGGAAGAATATCCATTAGCTTGTTAACAATTTGTTAATATCGATGACATGTTTATAATATTTTGGATATATTGAGTTAACACAGTATATTATAAGTAATTCCATGTGTTTTGTTTTGTTTCGTTTTTAGTAAGCTTTGCTCCCAACGTGGGCTTGAACTCACGACCTGGAGATCAAGTCACAGGCTCTACTGACTGAGCCAGCCAAGTGCTCCTATTTTTACTTTTTTAAAACATTTCTCACCTGCATGACACATGGACGGGCCAGTTGCCTCAAAGAGCACACACATAAAAATAAGTGACTCTAAGGATAATGTGTGTGGAAACTCTGGGCGCCCGAGGCACAGGGCAGGTGGTCCGCTCTGGCTTCCCAGCACAGCCACCCTCATGGGCAGCACCTGCCGCCAGCAGGCCCGCGGGGACGAATATTGCTGGCAGAAGGGGAGGCCAGCATTCACCTCTCAGCTCTCCCCTGCTTTCCCTGGGAAGCCATCCCTGACCACACTGTCCCCTGCCCCAGTCTGGGTTAGTTCCCCCTGGGGGCTCCCTCAGCCCCCTCTGCTTTCCTGTCACCGATCAGGATCAGTCTGCATTGTCATCGCCTTTAACTGCTGTGACCGGCTGCCCACCCCTCCCCCCAGTGTGCGCTGAGGGCAGGGCCTCACTTCCCTCGCAGTGCGTCCCAGGGCTTGGAGCAGGGGGGTGCCCAGTGAATGTTTGTTGAAAGTTGAATGAATTCCTTCGTTCAACAAACAGTCACTGACCCCAAGTGACCTTTCCAGCTACATCCTTCTCCAGTCCCACACATCATTAGACGTGCCTGCCAGCAAAGGCTGTGTGCCCATGTTACCACAGACAGCAGGCTGGGCCTCACTGAGCCCCGACCACTGGCTACAGGGTACTTAGGGTAATCTTGTCGCACACCTGCCATAACCCCGTGAGATGGGCCCCATATTCGCCCATTTGTGAACAGATGAGGAACTCGAAGCTTGGAGAAGGGAAGTACTTGCCCAAGGCCCAAGGGCACATAGTAGGTCTGGACGGAGCTAACTAACAAATCTGCCCTCCAGCTCCCAGGCCTTTGGCCTAAGACAGGACCTGCCCAGGGTGTTCCTGGGACTGTCCGAGTGGACCGCTCTCCATTCTCTCCTCTTCCCTTACCTCCTTGTCCCTCTCCTTCTGTCTCCAGACTGTGCAAGAGCAGAGTTTCACTCAGACCCCAGCGGCAGGGAGGGCCCCCCACCCCATACTCTGTGCAGGGGAAGGGCCCCCCCCCCAGCAAGTGCTGCCTGGGGCTGAGCACCCCACCCCCAGCTGGGGAAGGGAGGAGGCCAGGGAAAGAGAAACCCACCGGGGCCTCTGGGGCACAGCCCTGGAGGAGCCCCGGTGTTTGGTTTCAATTAGGAGGACAAATTCCAGGAAGCCAGGCCAGTGCTGAGGGGGATGGGGGTGTGCAGAGCAGGGCTGAGAATGAGGAGGCTCCTGGAATCTGGCCTCGGGAAGAGGCTCCCGGAGGGCTGAGGGGCCCATGGGGGAAGAAGCCTGGCCCACAGGGTCCAGCCTGAGTCCCGGGTCCCAGTCACCAACTTGACAGTGAGCTGTCCGTGGGTTAGGTGCCTGACACACAGTAGGCTCTCCATCCCTCCGTCCATGGCGGCCAGCGTCACTTCTGTTGATGCTCACATTGCTCTATGAATTATAGCTCTGGGGGTGGGGAGTGGGGCCTGGTGCCTGGCAAGGCAACCTACTGCTTGCCTCGCCCAGAGGGCTGGGCTCTGGGGCCCCCGGTGACCTAACAGGAGAGCTCACTCACAGTCCAGGAGTCACAGGTACAAATAACAGCAAGGCTTCCGGTTGGCCAGCATGAGAGCAGCAGCAGGAGCCCTGGGGGACTCAGAAGAGGGGACGATCAGGAGGGGAAGGACCCTCCTCTGTTTCTTTCCTGCTGATCTCCCCCAGCCCCCAGCCCCATCCCTGGCACACAGGAAGCACTAATAGTCATCTGTTGAACTAATGGGTAATGAACTCTTCTGGGAAATTTCAGGGAGAGCTTCTTAGGGAATGGGGTGCAGGGTTTTAGCAAATGAATCCAAGCCGAGACAGAGAAAGGAAGAAAGGGCGTTCCAAGCAAAGGGACCAGCTGATGCATAGATGGGGCAGCAAAGTATTCACTGATTCACTCCTTCAACAAATACCGATAGCTTGTGCCTGCGTTGGTCCAGGGACTGTGCTCAGCAGATGGCTGTGGCTGGAGGGGAAGGGGAGGAGCTGGAGCGGGGAGCAGGGGTCAGACCGCCCAGGCGGGGGTGGGAGTGAGCCTGTCAGCTATGGGGAGGTCCTGAGGGGTTTCTGTCTTCTGGGAAGGAATCGCAGAGCTCTAGGACTTGCATGAGGGGGTAGAGATCTCCCACACAAATGGGGAAACCTGAGGCTCAGAGCCATGTTAGCCCATGCTCAGGGACATCTAGATGGACAACAGCGACACTGAGCCTCAGGTGTCACAACCCAGGGTTTGCTCTCCTGGACCAGGCTTGCCCTCCCCCCAGACCCCGCCTCCTCTTCAAGCAGCCCCACCCTGGGTCAAAATCCTGGGTCCTTGGCTCCTGTTGGCTACTTCCTTACTGAATGACCTTGATTATGTCTCCTCTTTCTCTGGACCAAAGGGCTTCCACTGACACTGAGTCTCTCAAAGTTTAGGTCAGGCACACTGACCCCTATGGTCCCAGACCCAGCTGTGCAGCACACGGGACCTCAAGCTCATCTCAGGGAAGTTATTGCTTCAGCTGAAGTCAAGAAGGAGACAGGGCCAGCGTGAAGCTGGTATGTGTTTAACACATCTCTAACAGTCGCCCATCTCCCATGATGGCAAAGAGGGAGGGGCCTCGTAGCAAGCAAGAGTATCTAAGCTAGAATTGCTTTGTTTTCATTGAATTTACCTTTATAGTTACCTTCTATTTTTTGGAAAGCCAACACATCTAGAGTACAGACACAGTTTCCTTTGTTAAAGTTTTGTAAAAGTGAGTTAATTCAAAGAAAACCACTAAGCGGATGAGGTCGGGATATACAGCAGAAAGCGTGGAGGGGTACCAATGACTGGACGTTAGGGAAATCCTGGGTGGGGCACCTCAGACTCGTGGGTCTAACATCAACCATTCTTCTAGGAAAGTGACCTAAGGTCTCAGTGCTGTTGTTCATCTTTTTATTTTTTTATTTTTATTATTATTATTTTTGTTCATCTTTTTATTTAAAAGCGGGGAAGGTAAGAATTTCACCTGTCATTTCATGTTGGAATCAATGCTACTGGCCAAGGAATTTTCCTCATTGAACTTCAATACCAAATGTAGTGCCTTGGCAACCTCCCCCTGCCCCCGTCATGAAGGTGGGGATGGAAAGGAAACCCAGGCTGAGGTGACTCATCTTGAGCCATTGTCAACCTCCTTCTCCCACACCCCCAGAGTCCAGACCAGCTGTCAGGAGGGTCCTCAGCAGAATGTCTGACCTTGCAGCCCTTGGGGGTGTGGGGCCAGTGAAGTCAAAGACCCGTGGGGATCGCCTTCACCCCTGGGAGGAAGGTGAGGCTTCTTGTGTGGCATCAAACAACTGAGCCACCCAGGCACCCCAAGATTTTATTTATTGATTGTGTGGCACTCAAGACTTTTGTGGCACCCCCAATCTGTCTTTCCACGTGCCCTGTCTACCCAGCTGGTTCATGCCCTGGCTTCAAGCCCCCTCGTCACCATTTCTGGGGAGCCCCTTCTCAACCTCTCCAGTCTGAGCCAGGGCCTCCTGTGGGATCCCAGCCTCCTTATCATCTCAGCCCCAACCACCCTAGGTCATCACAGTCTGTTTGTGTGCCTGTTGTCCTCAAGGACGGAAGAAGACAGCGACTATTTTGTCTCTCTACCCAAGCACCCAACACAGGGTCTGCAGCAGGGAGATGCCTGGGAAAGCTTTGCTGCTTTGAAAAGGGTACATTTTAGTTTCCCTGTGGTGACATCAGTTCCTTTCAAAGACCTGCTCTTCCTCTGTTGAGTCCTCTGCAGGGCAGGGTGCCTGTGAAGAATAGTGAGCAACAGGGGGAAAGGCCAACAGCCAACACCCAGCAGATGTGGATTCAAATCCTGTTGATCTGTTCAACTGATGTAGCTGAACTGGAGTACTGACACCTCTTAAAGGGGGATCCTAATCCCCACCACAGAGGCAGATGGGGGTGATGAATAAATGAGAAGAAGTGAGAAAAGCCCATCCACAGCTCAGGTACACACTTGCCTGTTAAATCATGGAAGTGTTAGAACTGTAGAAAGTGTAGAAAGCCCAGATGCCCAGGGCTAAATGGG
Source organism: Mustela nigripes (assembly GCF_022355385.1). Classification (NCBI taxonomy): domain Eukaryota; kingdom Metazoa; phylum Chordata; class Mammalia; order Carnivora; family Mustelidae; genus Mustela; species Mustela nigripes. The sequence continues at coordinate 43,662,585 of NC_081570.1, read as the reverse complement.
AACTCATTCTGCCCAGAATGACACAGGGAGAGCCCTCTAGTTGAGGGAACTTTGAGTTGGGCTTTGAAGGATGACTAGGAGCTCCCCACAAATAGAGTATATTGAGATGAGAGGCTGAGAGTCACTTAGGTAGAGAACTCCCAACCTCAAAGTGGAGCCACAGCAAGCAACATTTTAAGATTTTTAAAAAAGGACTTCTCTTCCCAAGCTTTGGTAAGAATTCTAATCCAGGATTTGACTGAAGGTGTAAAATGACCTGAAAAGGGTCAAGGGCCCCTTTACTGTAAGTCACCTGGTTAAAAAGTCAGATGGTTCATACCTCTGTGGCTAAGCCACCCACATAACTTTGTCCCTAAACCTGCTTCTTTTGTGTTAGAAGTGAGTTTGCTTTGAGTGAGTAGGGGAAGGAGAGGCCCCCCTGTTTCCTGGGTTCCTAGCCAATAGGCTGGGCCCATGGCCAAGCAGCCCCCTTCCTTCCCTCTCCAAGAGGCTGACTCTCATCCTGCCTGGGTTCTTCATTTCTCTCTGTAACCTTGACCCAGGGCAATGATACCAAATTAAGAAATAAGCCCCCTTTCCTGGGCTAGGGAGGGAGAAGAGGCAAGGCCCATTTTCTAGGTCAGAACTCCTTGCCCTTGCCCTTCCTCCCCAAGCCCATGTTTTTTAAAACTAGACCTTGGGGAGAGAGGAGGGAGGGAAGGCAGAGAGTGTGGATGCTTCTGTGTGTGTGTGACCGAGTGTGGATGCCTGTGTGGAGAGAGGGAGAGGGAGGGAGAGAGAACAGAGCCTGGGAGTGTGCGTGTGCCTGTGGAGAGAGAGGGTGACAGAGAGAGAGAGAGAGAGGAACAGAGCCTGAAGTGTGTGTGTGGGGCTGTGTGACTGCGTGACTGTGTGCTAGGGAGACTGTGTGGGGTGTGTGTGTGTGTGTGTGTGTGGCACTCCAGCAGCAAGCTGTACCTTAAAGGCACAGACCCTGCCTCTGCCCAGCTCCCCTCCCCACCCCCACCCCCAGCCAGAGCCACCTTCCACCACCATCAGCTGGGAACCAGAGCAGCAACTCCTGCCTGAAGGGAGAGAAGCAAGCCCAGTCCTTTCCGACAACCCCCATCCCTGGCTGAGGCTTTGAGCGCTCAGAAAGGGTGGAGAAGGAAGAGGCTTTATTCCTGAGGAAAGCAGGGCCTCCCTGAGAAATGACTGGGGTCTGGGGAGGTGTGGAGGCCCAGCTCTGGGGCCACACTGCGGGCTGGGGTCCCAGCTCAACATTTACCATGGGTGGGGTCGGTGGAGGGAGGCCACAACCTCCATACCCTCTTTGCAGGGCTGGGACTGCGGTGCCTTGGTCTGGTGTAGACCACGAGGGCAGTGAGTGGTGGCAGGACCACCATGGGGGTCTCTGCTGCACACAAGGAGCGCGCACCTCAGGTCGGCGCTCACAGGCAGCCTTCCGGCCATCTTGGCAGCTGGCGCTGGCAGAGCACAGAGTGGGGACCTTTGTTTACCCCCACACACAGCACCTTGCCCCTCCCCCCACCCTGACAGGGGTTTGGGCTCCAAAGCAGCAGGTGATGGGTGGAGCACTGGGAAGCTAAGACCTAGTTTCTCACCGCCCTGCCTCTGCCTGCTACTCGCTGTGTAACCCTAACAGGTTCCTCACCCTCTCTGGGCTTCCGTTGCCTGCTCTGTATAATGGGGACGCTTGGGTTCACGGTGGGCAGGTAGGGGGTGGGGGGATTGGGGATAGAGGGGTGGGAAGGGGGGAGGGGGGATGCAGCTCTGCCAGCTCGTCTATTTCCGACATTCCCCTCATCTGGGACCTAGGAAGGGCGTCATTTGATGCGAACTAACCTCACCTACATCTAAGAAGAGGATGAGAAATTACCCAACCCTGAATCCTCCTGGGCCTATCCCAGAGCCATAAAAACTATGTGCGCTGAAGCGTGCATGAAAATCTCCCGGCCTGGGGTCCCTGGGTGGCTCAGTGGGGTAAAGCCTCTGCCTTCCGCTGGGGTCATGATCCTGGGATCCAGCCCCCCATCGGGCTCTCTCTGCTCAGCAGGGAGCCCGCTCCCCCCACCCACTTCTGCCTGCTACTCTGCCTACTTGTGATCTTTGTCAAATAAAGAAAATCTTGAAAGAAAGAAAGAAAGAGAGAGAGAGAGAGAGAGAAAGAAAGAAAGAAAGAGAGAGAGAGAAAGAAAGAAAGAAAGAATCTCCTAGCCCAACTCCTCCTTTCCACAGTCGGGGAAACTGAGTCTAGGAGGGAGAGAGCAAAGGAAGTTATATGCCCCAGATGTACAGGGATGGGAAGCCGAGGCCAGGACGAGGCCCTAACTTGAAGCTCCGAGGGAGAGCCTGAATCGCCAAGGGAGCAGCGGGAGCGGGGAGGTAGGGAGGAGGAGGAGAAGCCCGGGGCGCGCCCCTCCAGCCACGGCCCCCTGGCCCCCGTGGGCCCCTTCCGGCCCCCCCCCCCGCCGGCGCACCGTCCCGCCACCTGCTCCCCCGCCCACCGGGGCGGGACTGCCGCCCCCCCCCCCGTCCCCATGGCAACGCATGGCCCCGGTCGGCCACACTGGCCTCGCTGCCGCGGTACAGCCCATCTGGCCCCAAGCCCGCCCCAGCTGGGCAGCCCGACGCCCCGGTCGCCGGGGGCCCTTACAGCCCCGCAGAGGTCTGAGACTAGGGCAGAAGCGCCAGGCGTCAGGCGTCTACCCATGCCAGCACCTGGGCTAGCCGCTGTGTTCATCCTGATGGGGCAGAAGCCGCCCTAGAAGGACCATCCAGGATGTGCCACACAAACCCCATCCCCGTCCCTGCCACCGCCCCCCCCCCCCCCCCCCCCCGCAGACGCACCCAATACAGCAGCAGGCGGCATCTCAGGATTAGAGGTCAGTTTTCTGGAGCCAGCCACTGTGGTTGCAGATCCCCAGGTAGTGTGGGGGCAATTTACTTAACCTTTTACCCACCTGAAATTGGAGATGATCATAGAACCTGTCTCATAGGGTGCTTGTGAAGGTTAAGTGGGTCAATATAGAAAAATACATGGAGTCAACACTCAATAAATATCAGCTATTATTTTGAGTGCAGGTGGCAGGTGCTGCAAGAGAGCCTTGGCAGCCCCAGCAGGGGTCCTGACCCAGCCTGGGTGCAGCAGGGGTGGCTTCCTGCAGGAGGCGGTGCTGCTGGAATCTGAGGAAGTAGCTGTTAGCCAGGAAACCCAAGGGAAGAGGGAACAGCAGCAGTGAAGACATAGACGTAGAGGTGAAAAAATAACGCAGGGGAGGGGAAGGGGCGGGTGTAAGGGAGACTTTCAAAGTCCCTCAGTGTTCCTGGAGAGTAGAGAAAAACTTGGCTTTTAGTCAAAGGGCACTGAGACAGGAGCCACTGTAGAGTTGTGAACAGAGGCATGACCTGTCCCTTGTTTTTCTAGAGATCATTCTAGATGCCATATATGCAGTGACTTGGAGGATCTGGTGGTCTTTTTGGGAGATGCTGAAGCCTGAACCCGAATGAGGGAGATGCAAGGTCAGTGGGAGATGGGGACAGATTCATGGCTATTAAGGAAGGAGACCTGGCAGAAAGGTGACCTATGGGCTGGAAGTAGCTGGAGGGGGAGCTGAGGATGGGCACAGACGCTCAGACTTGAGCACTGAGAGTGTGGCAGGGCCAGAAGAGGGGCAGGTCTGGGGATGGGAGGTGCTCCTGCTTGAGAACACTTGAGTTTGGAGCCAAGAGACCTGGAGACCTGGGCTGGAGAGATAGCCCTGGGAACATGGATGCCTGGAGGCTAACAGATCTTGCCAGGGTCTGAGAGCTGCCCCAGAGTCAGCAGAGGGTGGGGGCCTCACCAGACCAGAGAAGAGGACTTATGCTTCACAATTGGATTCTAAGCTTTGTTTTCCTGGAACCAAGTAGAATATGTCCAAATGACTTCTAACCCAAATTGTCTATGTGCCTTTATCACTGAGGTTTTGGAGTTCAGGGATGAGGGACAGGCAGGAGAGTGCAAGTGCTGACCAGTCCTAGCTCTGTCCATTGCCAGCTGGGAGGGCTTAGGCAAGTCTTCGGTTTTGTTTTTTGGGTTTTTTTTTTTTTAAGATTTTATTTATTTATTTTGACAAAGAGAGAGACACAGCAAGAGAGGAACTTCAGCAGAGAGGGACGAGAGAGGGAGAAGCAGGCTTCCTGCTGAGCAGGGAGCCCAATGCTGGGCTCAATCCCAGGACCCTGGGACCCTGACCTGAGCCAAAGGCAGATCCTTAACCACTGAGCCACCAAGGCGTCCCTTCGCCAAGACTTCTCACCATGCCTCAGTTTCCTTCCAGCTACCTACCTTGTAGGGTTATTGTAAGAATTAAATGGGGGTCACCTAGCTGGCTCAGTCAGTGGAGCATGCAAATCTTGATCTCAGGGCTAGGTGTTCAAGCCCCACATTGCATGTGGAGATTACTTAAAAACAGAATCTTAAGGGGCACCTGGGTGGCTCATTCAGTTAAGTGTCTGCCTTCGGCTCAGGTCACAGTCCTGGGGTCCTGAGATAAAGTCCTGAGTTGGGTTCCCTGCTCAGCAGGGAGTCTGCTCCTCCTTCTACCCCTCCCACTGTTCATGCTCTCTCTCTCACTCTCTCTTTCTCGCAAATAAATAAATAAAATCTTCTAAAAAATAAATAAAATAAAAATCTTAAACAATAAGAATTAAATTAAAAGTAAAAGGTCATGGTCTCTGGCCATCCTTATTAAATATGCAAATTCTAGAATCTTCTCCAAAGCCCAAGAATATGAATTTCCACGAGTGGGTCTGAGAATCTGCAGGTAAAATTGGCCCATCATTGAACTAAAGCCTCCAACTACTGTGCTGGGACTCCTCTGACCCTGGTCCTTCTATGGGGTGGCCCACCCCTCATATTTGCACCCTGGGGCAAGAGTTCAAATGGCAATCCCCTTGCCAGGTCTTCCTTCTCTCCAAAAGTCCTTGTGTGCAGGCCCCATGTCCAAGCTCCTTCCTTGTCCATCCTGCAGGCCTAAGGTTGCAGCAGAGCCCCCGGAGAATAGACCCAGGTCTTGGGAGTGGTCTCAGAGCCCTTTGGGCAGGGAATTCCAGATACCAGGCCCTTGGAGTACAATCTAGAATGATAAACTTGGGCTCCAGTTGGCTGTCCCCTTGGCCCCGTGTATCCCACACCTGGGAGGAGGGGTGGGACTGGAAGCAGGCATAGGGGACCCCGAGATAACAGAGCCAGAGCAGAGGTCTGGCTGCCCAGGTCTGTGGGCTTCCCTGCCTCTGTTTTCAGCCTTTGCCACCAGGCCCTCTGGCCAGCCTATCACTTCCCGGCAGCCACACCATGGAGCCTGCAGCCTCCATCTGCCTGCTCCCTGCCTGACCCTGGCCAAGGTCACCTCAGACTTTGTTTCCAGCCTCTGCTGGACTTGAGAAGTATGGGGTTCTGGGGCCTCCCATACAGCTACCTTGTGGGCCATCACAGTCCATTCATGCCCGTCCCTGGCTTGACATGACAGGTTACATCATTCTTTTTCTTTTTTTAAAGATTTTATTTATTTATTTGAGAGGGAGAGAGAGAGAGAAAGCCTGAGCAGGGGGAAGGGCAGGAGGAGGAGCAGACTTCCCTCTGAGCAGGGAGCCCCTCCTGGGCCTTGCAAGAGCCTTGATCCCAGGACCCTGAGATCATAACCAGAGCCAAAGGCAGATGCTTAACCCACTGAGCCACCCAGGCTCCCCTACATTATTCTTTAAAACAAGGACACTGAGGCTCAAGGCAAAGATGGAGTCAGTATTAAGAACACTGCTGAAAGACAAGGGCTGAGGTGATGCTTTAAAAGACATGACCAGGGCTCCTGGGTGCCTCAGTCCTTGGGCGTCTGCCTTCCATTCAGGTCATGATCCCCGGGTCCTGGGAAGGAGCCCCACATCAGGCTGCCTGCTCTGTGGGAAGCCTGCTTCTCCCTCTCCCACTCCCTCTCTCTCTTGGGTTCCCTCTCTCGCTGTGTCTCTCTCTGTCAAACAAATAAATAAAAACTTTAAAAAATGAAAATAAAAATATAAAGACGTGGTCACCTAACAGTCCTGTCAGGTAAATCCCCCATTTACGAGTGAGGACAGGGACAGATTGGCTCAAAAAGGAGAGGTCACTGGTCCCAGGATCGCCCAGATGGTGGGAGGCAAAGTCAGAATTCAAACATAGGCTGGTCAGACCCCCAAGCCCAGACCCCAGGGATGCATAGTAGGCCTTCAGTAAGGCCTGCCAAGAGGAGCTGAGGATGGTTGGGAACTGGGACAAGCCACCTCCTGGGAGGGAATGTGGGGAATGTCGTCCCCCCACCCCCCTAGGGCAGGGCTGTGGGCAAGGTGACCTTTGGGAAGATAAAGTCAAATTCCAGTCCTCTGAGCCTAGCAGAGGTAGACCTGGGGTGGTACTGCCAGGGACCAGAACCAGTTGCGTCGGGTTCCCCCACCCCCAGCCCCTTCCTGAGCCCTGAGTCACAACTGAGCCCTGTGGTGGGGGTACACGAGGGGAGCCACTGGTCCATGTCAGCCCCTTCTCTTCTCTCCACTGGAATCTGCCAGTGGCACCTTAGCCATGATGCCACCTGGACATTTCCATTAGGAGGGCCCTGAGAGTCTCAGCCATAACTGTCAGTAACTAAACTCACCATGCTCCCTGACTCCCACCATCCTCCCTGGGGGTGCCACCTCCATGCCCCGACTTGATTGCTCAGATGGCAGGGGGTTAGCCTTGCCTCTTCCTTCCTCCTCTTAACTCCGTCCAGACTCAATCTCCTGAGTCTCCACCTTCTTGCCCTGGTGCCCCCCGGCCTCCAGCCTCAGACCCTCCCACCCCATCTCCCCAGGGCACAGCCTGGTTAAGTTGCCAGATGTGGCAAATAAAATATACAGGACTCTCCGTTGAATTTTAATTTCAGATAAGCAATGAATAATTTTTTTTTTAAAGATTTTATTTATTTATCTGAGAGAGAGAGAGAGAGCACAAGCAGGGGGAGCAGCAGCCAGAGGGAGAGGGAGAAGCAGCTTCCCGCTGAGCAGGGAGCCCGATGCGATGCAGGGCTGGATCCCAGAACCCCAGGATCATGACTGGAGCCAAAGGCAGATGCTTACCAGACTGAGCCAACCAGGTGCCCCAACAATGAATCATTTTTTAGTACAAGTATATCCTAAATGTTGCATGGGACATACTTATCCTAAGTAATTGTTTGTTTGTTTATCTGAAACTTAAATTTACTGGACATCTTGTATTTTACCTGGTAACTCTAAGCTGGTAATTTCCTCCAGTGGTTCCGTGAGGGGGGGAGAATGGAGAACAACACTCCAGCTCTTGGAGCACTCCTTCTCTGCCTGTTACCAGTGACCATTCCATTCTCAGAAACCACCTCGTCCAGGAAACCTTCTGGGTGAGAGGCTGCTCTGTATCATGAGAGGCCACCATACTTCCCTTATGGGAACCCCAAAGGCCCTGCTGGGCTCCATCAGTAAGAGCTCCATGAGACCAGCATCTTGTCATTTTTGTGCTCTGTGTTCCCTAGCGCCTAGCACCTTGCATGGCACCTGGAATGACTTGCTGTGGAACCCTGAGAGAGCCCATTGCCTCCTCCAGGTCACAGCCTCCAACGGTATGAGAAAGGGCCATATGAAATGGTCTCTGAGTCTGCTTTCGGCTCTGATGTCTGCCCATTTCAGCCTGACACTGCCCTCTGATGCTGGAGATCCTGGGCAGGGTGGCACAGGCGAGAACTTGGAGCTCCACTTGGAAGACTGAGGACATGTCCTGAGCTCTGCCCCTATGCAGCCCCAGAAAAGTTCCCTACCCTCCCTCAGCCCAGCCTTTCTCTTCCGCCAGGTTCTGGACAAGTGGGAATGACAGGGCCTGCTGTAAGGACCTGAGCAGGTTGGGAAGGCTTCGATGAAGTAAGTCAGGAAGGTAAGCGACACAGCACAGCACACAGGAGGCCCTCCAAAACACAATATTCCTGCCTGCTCTTCCCACTCAACTGGAAGGCTGCATGGCCCTGGGGGTGGGGGTGCTCAGGCAGTGGGGGCTGTAAGAGCTCCAGGGGGAGGAGGGAGGGAGAAGCCAGGCTGGGAGCATTCAGGCAAGACTTTAAATCTGGTCTTGAATTTATTTATTTATTTCTTTTTAAAGGGCCTGAGCATCTTCTGCAAGGAAACCATTCAGCCCGAGAGAGAGGGACAACCTGAAGTCAGCCCCCACCTCACTCCATCAAGGGGGTTAAGGGTTCTGCCTGAGTGCAAGGTGGGGAGCATGTGGGTGTAGGTGGAGCAGACCCCGGAGACCCAGGTCCAAGAGACCCCACCATGGGGGACTCTCCAGCCTGAGAGCTCCCATAATCTCCTCCAGACCCCTAGGGCTTCCCCAAGTAAACATGCAGCTTTCGGGGCTTGGAGGGGGGGGCACCGAGTGCTCCTTGGCTTCAAAACAAGTTCTTCCACCACCCCTGGTTCGGTTCCAACCCCCTTTTAACCAGTGGGCCCACAAGATGGGGAAATTCCAGCAGGCTCTCCTGGTGCCAGGTCACTGCCTTCCCAAGGCCCCATTGTGGTCTCATCTGAACAATTTGGAGTAAAGAGCAGGGGGTAGTTCCTTCCTTCTAGAACAGGTAGCCCAGGGTTCTTGAGGGTAAGATGACAGTGGGTAACTCAAGTGCTATGAGCCCCCAGAAATGAATTCCTGCCTCTGAACAGAAATCTGGAGACCAGCTCTCTCACTCCACTTCTGTCTCCTCCTTAGGCTCTGCCCTGTCCCCTCTCCTGCCTCCTCCTACCCTCTCATACTCCCTGCCTGTGTTTTGGGGCCCTGCTGAACTAGCTTCCCTGGCCATTAATCAGGCCCCATCTGACCTCAAGGCCAAAGAGCTAAGGGGAGGGAGGCAGGGAGGAGGAGAGGAGGAGGGAAGAAGGGAATTCGCCTGTGGAGACCCGGTCAGTACTGCTCACCTTTGCCTCCCTTGTCTCCTAGAGATCCCCCCGAGTGACCCCACAAGGCAGAACCTATTTATACAGGAGCAGACTCACTCTCCAAGAGCAGAGCTCTTCTGACAGGCACCACACAACTGATCAGGAGCCAGCTCCTCTACTCCTCCTCCTTACTCTAGGGCTCCCAGGTGAAATCTGGGAGCTTAAACTGACCCTGGAGGAAGAAGAGCGTCTCCCCTGTCCGGGGCTTTGATTTGGGTCCTAGAGAAGGTCATTCAGGGCTAAAGCCAGTTAGAGCAGGCAGGAGGGCTGGCCTGGCCAGTCCCTGTCCCAAACAGGCTGGGTGGCCTGAGGCAAGTTGCCTCACCTTTCTGAAGAGCCCTTTGTCCAATTAAAATCTGGCCAGAGCGGACCTCTGCCCTCAAGGGAAAAGTGGTAAGTGCCCTAGCTTAGAGCTGGGCTTGATTTCCTATTCTGGTTCTGCTTTTCCCGAGTGGACTAGCTAGAGACCAGTCATTTCCCATGCCTGCGAAATGGGGGTGATCAGGCCATCTCCCTGGGGTTTCGCTGAAGATTGGGAGGTCTCCACTGCTGGTGCCCTGTAGTGGGGAGAAACACGCTGAGAAAGCCTAGTGACAGTGTAGGGACCTAGGGACCCTGGCCTACAAGGTTCCCACCACCTTGCTTTGGGACCAGGGAGGTGGCTCCCCTCCCCCCCATCCCCCACAACGAGGCCAAAGCACTAGAGACTCATGTCTGACCTTTCACCATTTTGAACCCCCTGAGAGCACACCCTCACCCCATCCTACCATCCTTGCCCAGACATACCCATCCTGCTCCATTCTTCCCCATGCTGGTCCAGGGCTCTGTTCCCACCCCATCCCCAAAACAAAAGGGCATTCGACATCTTTGTCCTATGCAGGCTCATTCTCCCAGTATGGGACCCACGAGGCCTTTCAGCTGGGACCAGCCACCTTCCCCCAAGGCCTGACCCAGCTCTCTGAGCGTGGCACTGGAGGAGAGAGCGCACAGATGGGAGGGGCCTCAAAGGAGAGTCCCAACCCCCACCATCAGAATTGGCCGGAAGGAAACCTGGTGGGGGAGGGGAAAGGGGAGGATGCCAGAGCCGCGAAAAGAGGACTGCATTCAGAGGACTTGTTTGAGTTTGGGGTAGGGACTAAGTTAGGGCTCAAACCTACTCTTCTCCTGGCTCCCAGCCAGGGGCTCTTTAAAACGAAATAGGTTTTTAGTAAATGTTCGAGAAACTGGTCCCAACTCTGCCCTGATTTCTTGTATGACCTTGGGTGAGTTCCTTTCCCTCTCTGGGCCTTGGTCTCCTCGGTATAAGATGAAGGGAAAGAACCTGGGGAGTCTCTCCTCTGAGATTTCCTGAGCCAGACCCTAGGCAGGCGCTGGGATACCACAGACAAGCCAGGCTCCCAGAATCTGGCTTTAGGACCCCATCAAGAAGGAGCACAAAATGACTCTGAAGGTAAAATACGTTTCTGTGAGAGTAGGATCCCCCCAAATGAATCTAACCTCCCTACCCTCGAACTGATACAGTCCTAGACAACCTCCAAAGCCCTTTACTCCCCTTGGTCTATCAGTAAGCTTGTAAGACAAACAAGACCAAATAGTGTTCTCCTTTCACCGAAAATAAGGCTGCAGGCGTACAGAGGACAGGCCCTGACCTGCCCTGGGAGAGATGCCTGAGCCAAGGGGGAAAGATGGACAGCAGATACTCTGGGCAGGGAGGGTGTGGGGGGGGGGCACGTGAGCAAGGGAGAGAGCAGCCACACAGGTGCCTTGGTTCCTTAGGCTGGGGCTGGAGTGTGGGCTATCCCTGAGGGGAGCAGACAGAGGAGGCTGAAGGCTGTTGGCTCTCAGGCTAAGGAGCCGATCCTGTGGGTGCTGAGGAAAACAGGGGTTTCTGCCAGGCCTGTTTATCTGCTACTGTCATCGGAAGGGGAGTGAACGGTGGCCCGGACTGAGAGGGAGGGATCCGGGACAGCTGTGCACACAGGTAGCTTCTGACAAAGGGGCCAGGGAGCCTCCCCACACCATGGGGGTGGGGGGAGCAGAGCAATTCCTCTCTCGGGAAAGAGGGGAAGTGAGCGGGGAGATGAAGCAGGGGAGAGGAAATGAAAGATTAAGTGCATCAAGGCCATAAAGCTCAGAAATGTCCAGCCGGATGGATTCCCAGCTTATAGATACATTTGTGCGCAAGAACCCTCAGCCAGGTCTGGGACCCCACCAAGAGCTGCCACCCAAGGAGGCAGAGGCCATCACGGAGGCTGGATGGGACCCTGCAGGCCCCTGGCCTCCTCTCTGGCCCGCGCCTCCCCCCTCCCCACCATTCCCAACCTACCCCCAACTCCCCCGGCTGGCTGACAGCCCAGCTGCAAGCAATTGTGGGAGCCTCCAGCCTGGAGAGCTTCATCCCACAAAGGGCCCTGGTAAATAGCAGCCCACACCCCAGACGGCCTGCACACCCCCCTCCTTTGCAGCCCCCTGCCCGGAAATTTAAAACAACTGCTCAACATAGTCTTAAATCCTCCAGGAAGGAGCTCCGGTAAGAAGGCCAGGCAGGAAGCCTGAAACGGGCCAAGGCCCTGCCTGGAGCTCCCTCCCTCCACAGCTCCCACACTGAACTCCCCTGAACTATCACCCCCTAAAGTCTCACCCTGGGCTTCCCAGCCCCTGGGGTTCCCATGCTGGGGTTCACTGCAGCTCCAGCTTCTCCGAATTGCCAAGGACACTGCGAGCACCCCGCGCACAGGATGGTTTTGCCCCTTGCTTGCACCCCGCCCAGGGCCTGTCACAGAGCCCACGTGCAGTGTATGTGTGAAGGGTGAAGGAAGGAAGCCACCAGGGGACCCTGACCCATCACTCTGTTCTTGGGCCCTCAGTTTCCTCATCTATCAAATGGGCCTGATAACTTTTACCCTGCCTACTTCCCACAGTTGTGAGAGTTAAATAAGAATCTTTGTGCAAGCATTTTAGGAACTGCAAAGCTGGCCTGTGTTCCTGACCTTGGTGTGCTCATCTGTAGAATGGGGGTCCCTTCCAGCTTTGCTATTCTGAGACTCAGGATGTTCCTTAAATACTCGCTGGGCATTCAGGGGAGGACAGAGGATGTAGTGTCTGGAAAGAGAGTCCGGTTCAGGGCTCGGAAGGCCCCTACTTTAGTTACAGAGTAGCCTGCTACTCACTGTATGATCTCTGGGCCTCAGTTTTCTTCTCTCTACAATGGGCATGGGTGGACATGGAATGCCTGACCTCTCACATTCAAGCTCTGTGATGACAGGACCCTAGCCAGAGGGCAGTGGGGAACCACTGATGGCTTTGAGCAGGAGAGTCACATGATCCCAGTCATGTTTCAGAGCCCTTGCTCTCACACTGCGGTGGTTTCTGGGCAGAAGGGCAGGGAGGCCAGAGTCTGGAGGCCTGGAGGATGGCAGCCTGAGTGCCTTCTTTATGCTGTGCCTAGTCTTGGACTATTCTGCCTCTTTCCCATGTCCGTGCTTTTTCAAAATCATCCAGGACCTGGTTCAGAGAGTACTTCCTCCCGAGGGTCTTCCCAGCATGTCTCCGATGCGGTCACTTCCTCTGCCTTGTGGTTTCCCAGCTCTGCATTCCCCCCTCACCGGACCAGTGTGGATTACTGTTGTGTGTGTGTGTACACATGAGTGCATGCATGTTCTCTCCCGGGCTGTGAGCACCAGAGGTCAGGGTGGGTCCCTGCCCCCCCCCCCCCATATTATCTCTGGCACCCATCACCTGGCCTCGCCCAGAGGAGGTGCTCAGTACCTGCATGCAGAGTGCTGAGGATCCTGGGCACCCTGCTCTCTGAGTCCACCTGCCGGATGGGAGACTGGGCTCCAGCCCCAGCTTAACTGCTGATAGCCCTGTGACCTTGGGCCGGTTGCTTCTCCTTTCTAGACCAAGGACCTTTTGTGGCCAAATAGGAATTACCCTGATTATTCATTTTTTTTTTTTTAAGATTTATCTATTTATTTGACACACAGAGAGAGAGAGAACACAAAAAGGGGAAGCAACAGAGGGAGAGGAATAAGCAGGCTCCCCAAGGAGCAGGGAGCCCGACACGGGGCTCGATCCCAGGACCCCAGGATCATGACCTGAGCCAAAGGCAGACACTTAACCAACTGAGCCACCAAACTGCCCCATGATTATTAGTTCTTGAGTCAGACCTCTGAAGGAAGGGAGCAATTCTTAGGCTCCCTCCACTGGCTGCCTGCCTTCCCTCTCCATTTCCTTGGCTTTGCCCTGGATCATGGTGAGCTGTGACCAGTGCAATTCCCACCAGACCACTGAGAACCTCATCCCTGGGTCCTGCAAGGTGCTGCACACAGAGGGGCACAAGACAGGACTGTATAGAGCCGCTTGTCCACTCCATGGCCCCAGGAGAGGGAGCCCGCCCGGTAGGATCTCCATAAACAGCGGTAGGCATCAAAAGCAGGGCTTACCAAGCGGCTGGGAGAGTCCAGTGTCCAAGCCCCAGCCCAGCCTCAGTCCCCATACCCTCCTGCCCAACCATCCTCCTGGAGCTAGCTGGTCTGGCCTCCCTGAGAGGTGTGGGGAAGGGGTGCTGTCAGCCCCCAAAGCAGATGGATCTTTAGCCAGCACCACGCTGCCCCAGGCAAGCCCTGCATGAATCTCAGCCAGAATCCCCCTCCCACTCCCCCCGCCCCCACGGGCTGGGACAGACCTCAGCCAGCAGGCCTCCCAGCTTTGATCAATACAGGGCAGGCAGCCAAGGCGGCTGCAGGCTCCATCCTCCCAGGAGGCCCCAGCTCAGCCGGGGTCACATGGGGGAGGGGCCCCGCAGCCTGGCTAGGGGGCTCTGGGGGTAGGGCGGGGCTGGGGAGAGCAGGAAAGGCAGATACAGGCAAAGCTCCTGCCATGCTTCACTCCATCACCTGCTCACTCCCTCACCCACATCGGTGGGGTCCACAAATATTTGCTGGGCATCAGTTTTGCACCAGGCCCTGGCATTGGCCCTGGGGCACAGGGAAGACAAGGCAGCAGCTTTTGTGAAACTGATGGTAACTCTCATCTGGGAGAGAGACAGCAGGGGAATGAAACAAAGAAAAATAAGAGGTAGTTTCAAAAGTTGATACATACAGAATAGGATACAGGGACAGAAAGATGGGGCGACATGCCCCACGGTGAGCTAGGAGGAGGCCGAGGAGGGTAACGTCTGAGCAGAGACTCAGATGAAGATACCCACCAGGCTACCTCAGTCCACCTTCCAGAAGCAGATGCTAAGATGGAGAGCCGTAGGCAGGAAGAGGTGAGTGAGTGAGAGAAGCAGGGCAGAGTAAAGGAGGGAGGACTGTGCACTCAAGTCACAACAAAAGCCTCTGCTGACCCCCGGAAATCTAGGAGCAAGGAGAGCCTCTCCAAGCTGTCCCAGTTCCAGGCAACAAGCCCGGCCTTTGTGCCCTCACACTGAGCCGCCACTGGGTAGCTAGCTGCTCGCTGGATGGGGCAAGACTTTGGGCAGGCTGGCTCTCTTCAGAGGAGACATTCCAACAGAGTCTCAACTGAGAGCAGACGGGGGAGTGAGCACCTCTGCCCTAAAGGGGAGCCTAGGTGGTACCCCTCAGCACTGAGGAGGTGTGGTATGATTTGCAGGAAGAACATTCCAGATAGAGCAACAGCAAGTGAAAATCCCTGAGGCAGAAATGAGCTTAGCTTGTCTAAGGCACAGAAAGAAGGCCAGCCTCGTGTGGTGGAATGAAGGACACTTCCAGGACAGTGGTCAGAGAGCAGGTGAAGGCCAGACCAGAAGGGCCTGTGAACCAAGACCCCAGAGGGCCTTAAGGGGAGTGTGATCTGGTAATTCCCCATTACTGCTACCCTGGCTTCTAGGTGGGGCAGGGGAGGGGATGGGGAGAGCAGTGGGAGGCCCCAGGAGGGGTCCAGGTGGGAGGGCTCCAGATAAATCTCGGCTGTCAACTGGGTGTTGTAGCAATGCTTCCAGCGCCCTGTGGGGGACATTAAACCAGATGAATTTGACTTTTTCCAACCTTAAGATCCTGAAATCTTGGGGCACCTGGGTGGCTCAATGGCTTAAACCTCTGCCTTCGGCTCAGGTCCTGATCTCAGGGTCCTGAGATCTAGCCCCGCATTGGGCTCTCTGCTCAGCAGGGAGCCTGCTTCCTCCTCTCTCTCTCTCTCTCTCTGCCTGCCTCTCTGCCTACTTGTGATCTCTATCAAATACATAAAATCTTAAAAAAAAAAAAAAAAAAAAGATCCTGAAATCTTTTGGCTTGGGGAAGGAACCTCAGAGACTGTCTTCGTTCCTCTCCCTCACCTGGAAACAAAGTCCCTTTCCAAAGCCCTTGCTGTGCCCCCAGAGGGACTGAGGAGCTCACTCCCACCATGGATCACTCTGCTGGAAAGTTCTGGGAGCTCACTCCTTGTAGCTATTCCCAGAGGTCCCTGCTCTGCTGTGGGCCGCACTAACCACATCTGTTCTCTCTGTCCCAGTAGTCCCCAGAAGGTAAAGACATGCTCCTCTCTCCACTCCCACCCCAGGTCTTGTCTGGTGAGGATCTCACGTGATGCCCCCTCCCTACCTCGAGCCAGGATCCTTGCCAGCCCACTGACTTATTGCTGTGATGTGCGTCTGATTCTGCAAAGGTATGGAGAGAAGTCATTTTGTAGAATTTGTAAGAGGAAAACATCTTCTTCTCTTATTTTAAAGAGATGTATTTATTTGAGAGAGCGAGAGAGAGAGAGAGAGAGTGAGCAGAGGAGGGTGGGGCAGAGGGAGAGGGAGAGAATCTCGGGCAGACTCCCTGCCGAGCATAGAACCCGACGTAGGGCTCGATCTCACCACTCTGAGATCATGACCAGAGCCAAAATCAAGAGTTGGACACTTGACCAACTGAACTGCACAGATGCCCCATTTTCTCCTTTAAGAAAAATTTTTTGTGTATTTTCTTCTGAGCCCTGACGCATGTAGAGGCCTAAGCAGGCTGGGACTTAGGACCACGGGGCTCTGGCCTGTCCATGTGACTTTGGACTAGTGTCTTCCCCTCTCTGGGCTTCATTTGCTTCTCTGTAAATGAGGCTGGCCAACTGGGTGGTATTTAAAAGCTGAACCAAAATACTGTGAGTCTATGTGGAGATCTGCCCTGTGTAGATCTTCTTCCAAACCTAAGCCAAAGGATTTTTTTCTTTCTTTTTTTTTTTTTTAAGATTTATTTATTTATTTATTTATTTATTTATTTGACAGAGAGAGATCACAAGTAGGCAGAGAGGAGGGCAGAGAGAGAAAGGGGGAAGCAGGGTCCCCGCTGAGCAGAGCTCGATGTGGAGCTCGATGTGGGGCTTGATATGGGGCTCGATCCCAGGACCCTGAGATCACTACCTGAGCGGAAGGCAGAGGTTTCACCCCGCTGAGCCATCCAGGTACCCGCAAAGGATTTTCTATTTTCTCTTCCTATGACTCCTAGGGTCAGAGAACTGCAGACTCTTGGAGCTGGAAAGGTCTCAGAAAGTTTAACCAACTCCCCCTGCTCCATGCCACTGCTTTGCTGCACTTTGTTTCAACACCATCAGTTGATTATCTCTACCTCCAGAGTTTGCACACCTCCAAACTTGGGAGGCTCACTACCTCAAGAAAGTTCTTCAGCTAAACACAAAGAGTCTATGAGTAACATAGTGACTCTTGTCTTGCTCTGTGTCACTGCTCACTTGTTCATTTGTTCATTTTCTTTCACTCAGCAATATTTATTGGGCCTCCATCAAATGAAGCAGGATACTCACAGCCCAGCATTAGAGCAAAATCATAATTATAAAGGTAGTTTATGGTCATTGAGCACTCATGCAGAGGCTAGCATTTTACTAAGCACTGCAAACACACGACCTCATTCAATCATCACAGTTGCCTCCTTGTTTACAAATGAACAAATTGAGGGTTAGGGAAATGTGACACTGGGTCCCAGTAGGAAACAGATGGCAACTGAAGGGTTTCTTGCAGAGTCACATAAAAGGACAATTTACAGAAGTGGCAAGGGTGAGGGAAACGTGCAAGGGTTGGTGGGGTGCCCCGAAGGTTAGCAACAGTGGGGAGCCCTTACCACCTATGGGTCTGAAGGGAAAAGAAGTGAGAAAGGCTCTCACTAGCAGCTAGTGAAGCTGGGTTGTGAAAGTGGGGGTACCTGATGGGAGCCATGGCTGTGGAAAATGGTGTTAGGAGGAGAAGAATGAGTTCCCTTTTCTCTCCCTCCTGCTGGGACTTCCCATTGTTTGAATCCATAGGGAAACAGAAGGCAATGTTTTTCAGTGATATCGTCCATAGAGGTCAGGCTTCTGGGCACAGGGAAAAGAATAAATCTTGGTGGGAGTGTGCACACTGAATCACCAACCCAGAGAGTTAGGTGACTTGTCTAAGGTCTCAAAATCAGGGAGTCGTGAAGCCGTGGAAATAAAGACATGGTGATTTGTGTGCTGTATTCAAGTTTTAAGATCATGAAGGAGGGAGTTGTCGATGGGCTTAGAAGGGTTTGGAGCAGCAGTTTGTGGGACAAGAAAGGGGAAAGGATATTCCAGAAAGGCTGAAGGTGATGCAGGCATACACCTGTTGGGCAAGAGTGAGCCACTCTGCAGGGCTGGAGAGAGCTGGGAAGGTTCCAGGAACCTCTTGGGGGAGGTGGAGAGGGAGCTTAAAAGTGTTAGTATTGGAACAAGATAAAGCCACTACTCATCCACTAATTTACTTAAAATATGCATTGATTGAGCTTCTGCTGTTTGCCAGGGACTGTGCTAGGAGTTGGGGTTATGGCCACAAAAAGTGCAGTTCGGTTCTGTTCAGTCATGGTCCTAACTTTGTGGAGCTTATGGTCTATTAGGGGGATGGTGGAAGCCATGCCATGAGCTAATGACAGTGGGGATCAGTGGTCTGAAAATGAATCTGGATTTTCTCCTGTAAGCAATGGGACACACTGATGGACATTGACATTTTAAACTTTTTAAGGCTTTTAAAAAATTGAGGTATAGCTTACAAATAGTAGATTGCCCAAATCTCAAATGTACGGCTTGGTAAATTATAACCACTATTCAGATCAAGACTCAGAACATTTCTCATGCCTGGAAAGTTCTCTCATGCCCCTACCCAGCCATACCCCCAAGAAGTAACCACTATTTTGATTTTTACCACTATATAGTTATTTTTGCTTGTTTTTGAGCTCCATATAAATAGAATCCTACAGCATGCACTTGTTTGTGCCTGGATTCTTTTGCCCTACATTTTGCTCAAAAGATTCATCTGTGTTGCAGCAATTGGCAATTGTCTCTTCCTACACAGGGCTGTGTAAATTAGTGTGTGCATTTGCGTGCATGTTTGTCTGTGTGAATACATATATTTTTTATTTATCCATTCTACTGTTAATGGACATGTCAGTGCTTCCAATTTTTGGCTCTTATAAATAATGCTGCTGTGAATATTCTTGTATCTTGCTTGCTTTTGGTGCACATATACACCCTCATTTCTGTTGGGGGTGTATCCAGTAGTGGAATTCCTGGGACATATACACTGAACCTCAGTAAATACTGCCAGTTTTCAAAGTATGGTATCAGTGTATTTTCCTGCTAACAATGTATGGGAGTTCTGGTTGCTCTACATCCTTGTAAACAATTGGAAATATTGGTCCATTTCATTTTAGCTGCTCTGATAAGTGTGTATAATAGCATCTCATTGTCATTTAAATTTGCATTTCACTGGGGCACCTGGCTGGCTCAGTCAGTGTCTCAGAGTCATGAGCTCAAGCCCCACATTGGGTGTAGAGATTACTAAAGAAAATAAAAAAAATTTTAAACTTCTTACTTATTTATTTGAGACAGAGAGAGAGTGACCATGAGCAGAGGGAAGGATGGAGGGAGAGGGTGACAGACTTCCTGCTGAGCAGCGAGCCATACAGACATGGGATCATGACCTGAGTAAAAGGCAGATGCTTAACCAGCTGAGCCACCAAAGGTTCCCCAGAAAATAAATTTTTAGACAAACCATGAGAGACTATGGACTCCAGGAAACAAACTGAGGGTTTTTGAGGGGAGGGTGTGGGGGATGGGTGAGCCCTTGATGGGTATTAAGGAGGGCTCTGATTGCCTAGAGCACTGGGTGTTATACGCAAACAATGAATTGTGGGACACACCATCAAAAACTAATGATGTGTGGCTCAGTGGGTTAAGCCTCTGCATTCGGCTCAGGTCATGATCTCAGGGTCCTGGGATCGAGCCCTGAGTCCTGCATCAGGCTCTCTGCTCCGCAGGGAGTCTGCTTCCTCCCTCACTCTCTACCTGCCTCTCTGCCTACTTATGATCTCTCTCTGTCAGATAAATAAATAAAATCTTAAAAAAAAAAACTAATGATGTACTATATGGTGACTAACATAACATAACAAAAAAAAAGAAATAAAATTTTAAAAATCTTTAAAAAAATTTGCATTTCACTGAGAACTAATGATGTGAAGTACCCTTCATATGCTTATTGGTAATTTGTTAAGGTTCTGGTTAAGTCTCTTATTTAGTTTAGTTTCTTGTTTGTTTGTTTTAAAGATTTTATTTATTTATTTGACAGACAGAGATCACAAGTAGGCAGAGAGGCAGGCAGAGAGAGAGGAGGGAGCAGGCTCCCCGAGGAGCAGAGAACTGGATTCAGGGCTTGATCCCAGGTCCCTTGGATCATGACCTAATTGGAAGGCAGAGGCTTAACCCACTGAACCACCCAGGTGCCCCTACTGTTTCCCTTCCAGTGAATTGTAGTGGCCTTTTTTTCATATAGCAAGTAATAATACATGTGTGAGTCTATTTCTGGGTTCTCTATTCTGCATCATTGGTCTACTTGTCTATGCCAATACTATATTGTCTTAATTGTTAAAATTTTACACTAAGTTTTTATATATAGTAGTATAACTCCTCAGGCTTTTCTTCTCCAACAATGCACTATCAGTTTAGTTTCTTCACATTTTCATATCAATTTAAAATCAGAGGGTTCACTTAAAAAAATCTATTGAAATTTTTATTGAAATTGCATTGAGTCTATAAGGCCAGTTTGAGAAGAATTCATATCTTCCAATGAATCTTCCAATCCGTGAACATGGTATTTTCTTTCTCTTTCCATTCATTTAGGTCTTTTTTTATTTCTTGCAGCAATATTTAGTGTACAGAGTAAGGGTCTTATGCATATTACATTTATTCCTGATGTTTTGTATGCCATTGTAAATAGTATTATTTTCAAATTTCATTTTTTTTTTTTTAATGTACTTTCCAGGGGCACCTGGGTGGCTCAGTGGGTTAAAGCCTCTGCCTTCGGCTCGGGTTGTGATCTCAGGGTCCTGGGATAGAGCCCCGCATTGGGCTCTCTGCTCAGTGGGGAGCCTGCTTCCGCCTCCCTCTCTGCCTGCCTCTCTGCCTACTTGTGATCTCTGTCTGTCAAATAAATTAAAAAAAAAAAAATCTTAAAAAGAAAAATGTACTTTCCATGCCCAGCATAGAGCCCGATGTGGGGCTTGAACTCATGACCCGGAGATCAAGACTTGAGCTGATATCAAGAGTTGGACACTTGACTGATGGAGCCATCTAGGCACTCAAATTTTATTTTCTAATTGTTTGCTGCTAATATATATATATATATATATATATATATATATATATATAATTATTTTGGGGGTGCCTGGGTGGCCCAGTTGTTTGAGTGTCTGACTTTGGCTGAGGTCATTCATGATCTTGGAGTCCTGGCATCAAGCCCTGCATTGGGCCCCTGCTCAGTGGGCAGTCAGCTTCTTCCTCTGCTCCTTCCTTGTCCCCTTCCCCCATTTATGCTATCTTTCTCTCAAATAAATAAATAAAATCTTTTTAAAAATATATAATTATTTTTGCATATTGTCCTATATCTAGGAACTATCTTGAATTCATTCTAATACTTCATTTAGAAATATTTGTGGGGGGCACCTGGGTGGCTCAGTGGGTTAAGCCTCTGCCTTCGGCTCAGGTCTTGATCTCAGAGACCTGGGATCAAGCCCCACATCGGGCTCTCTGCTCAGCAGGGAGCCTGCTTCCCCCTCTCTCTCTGCCTGCCTCTCAGCCTACTTGTGATCTCTGTCTGTCAAATAAATAAATAAAATTTAAAAAGAAAGAAATATATTTTTAAAGATTTTATGTTTTTTAAGGTTTATTTATTTATTTTACAGAAGAAGCCAGTGAGGGGAGGGACAGTGGGAGAGAATCTGAAGCAGACTCCTGGCTGAGCACAGAGCCCAAAGTGGGGCTTGATCTCAGAACTCTGAGATCATGACCTGACCTGAACTGAAATTACAAGTCAGATGCTTAGCCCACTGAACCACCCAAGTGCCCCTAAATATTTTTTTTAAAGATTTCATTTATTTATTTGTCAGAGACAGTGAGAGCACAAGTAGGTGGAGTGACAGGCAGAGAGAGAAGCAGGCTCCCTGCTAAGCAAGGAGCCTGAAGTGGGACTTGATCCCAGGATCCCGGGATCATGACCCAAGCTGAAGGCAGATGCTTAACTGACAGAGCCACCCAGGCATACCAAAGATTTTATTCTTAAGTAACCTCTATACCCAATATGGGGCTCAATATGGGGCTCAAACTCACAAACCTGAGATCAATTATTATAGCTCTATCAACCAAGTCAGCTAGGCACCCCATTCTATTGCTTTTTCTTGCCTTATCACCCTTGCTAGTATAGACAGAGAGAGTGTTGTTAGTATAATGGCTGAACAAAACTGGTGTGCTAGAACATTCTTGCTTTGTTCCTGACATCAGGAAGAAAATGTTTGGTACTTTCCATTAAATATAATCTTAGCTACAGGATATTGTGGGTGTCCTTTCTCAGACTGAAGAAGTTCCCTTCTATTGCTAGTTTGTTGAGTTTTATTGTAAATGGTATTGAATGTTATTAAATGTCCTTTTTCTCTATTTATTGAAATGATCCTATTTATCTTATTCTATAAGTATAATAAATTATATTGATCTATTTTAGGATATTAAACTAAACTTGAATTTCTAGAATAAGCCCCCCTTGATCACACGCATAAACCATCCATATAACATGAAGCAGAGAAAGCAGGCCTGGAAGCAGTGAACCCAGTGAGAAGGCTGGTGCAAAGGTACTGGTGAGAGGAGGAGGGCTTGGACTAGGGTAGAGGCTGTGATAAGTAAACAAGATAGTCTGAGAGGGTAGAGTGAGCAGGATTTAGTAACAAATAAGATTTGAGGCCCATAGAGAACCGGGGCTTCTGGTCTATCTGGCATCTAAGTGGGTGATAGTGGTGTCATCTTCTAGGAAGGGGATTGTAAGCCTGGCCTGATAGTGAATGATAAATTCTCTTTGATGTATTATAGATATCTAGTGGAGCTGTCCAGGAAACAGGCAGCAATGCAGGGCCAGAACCTTCAAGGAGGTGATAGAAGCCTTGAGAACAGAGGACCTGGCCTGGGGACGGAGTGAAGACTGAACAGTGGAGAGGCCCAGGACGAGCCCTAGGGAAGCCCTCCCCACCATCCTCCCCCCACCCCCCGCCGCCCCTTAAGAAGTAGAAGATGAAAAGCCAGGAAGAAGATGTAGAAAAGAGCAGCCAGAAAGGATGAAAGGAGGAAGCATATTGTTCGGGTCACACATCACAGCTGTGACAAAACAAGGACCAGAAACATGTCACTCTAAGTCCCATACTAAGTCCCAGCCTTTTCAATATTTCTCCCAATAATGATAGCTAACATTTTCAAAGTATTTACTCTTTAGTAAATAGGCACTGTTCTAAGCATTTCATAATATCAACTAAGCATTTCATAATATCAAACTTTTAAAAAGGTTTTTATGGGGTGTCTGGGTGGCTCAGTAGTTAAATGTGTGCTTTCAGCTCAGGTCATGGTCCCAGGGTCCTGGGATCAAGCCCTGTACTGGGCTCTCCACTCAGCAGGAAACCTGCTTCTCCATCACCCACTCCCCCTGCCTGTGTTCCCTCCCTAGCTATCTCTCTCTCTGTCAAATAAAGAAATAAAATCTTAAATAAATAAATAATAAAATAAATTTTAAAAGGTTTTATTTTGGGGGTGCCTGAGTACCTCTGTTAGTTAATTGTCTACTCTTGGTTTCTGCTCAGGTCATGATTGTGTGGTCATGGGTTGGAACCCTACGTCTGGCTCCACATCCAGTCCGGAGTCTACTTCAGATTCTCTCCCTCTCCTTTATCCCACTCCCCTGCCCCTTCTCTGGCTTGCTCTTGCTCTCTAAAATAAATAAATAAATTTAAATTTAAAAAAAGATTTTATTTTTAAGTAATCTCTACCCCCAATGTGAGGGCTCAGACTCACAACCCTGAGATCAAGAGTTGTGTGCTCTAGGGGCACCTGGGTGGTTCAGTCACTAGGCGACTGCCTTTGGCTCAGGTCATGATCTTCCAGGGTCCTGGGATCAAGCTCAGAATCAGGCTCCCTGTTCAGCAGGAAGCCTGCTTCTCCCTCTCCCACTCCCCTTGCTTGTGTTCCTTCTCTCACTGTCTCTCTCTGTCAAATAAATAAAATCTTAAAAAAAAAAAAAAAAAGTTGCGTGCTCTACCGACTGAGCCAGCCAGGCGTCCCTAACTAATTTAATCCTCAAAACATGAGATAGGTACACTTATTTCCCATTTTATCGATGAAGAAACTGAGGCACAGAGCATGGACAGAGTCCATTTTCTTAAACATTTCTCTATAATCCCTCTTTCAAACTTTAAAAACTAACCCTCCATGGATTTGAAAATAAGGATCTTATCCTCCAACCTTGTGATTTCTAAGTCTGTATCCATGTTCCCCTTGGCCTCCACAAAGTGGTGCCCAGGCCTTGTCCCTCTTCTGCAGCATCCTTTGGGAGCTCCCCGCTGCCGGCAGCCTAACCCTTGAGCTGGTTCTGGTCCTCCATGATCTGGCCCCACTACACGTCATCGCCCCCCACGACATTGCCTCCCTCTGCGTTTCATGCTGCACTTTTGGTTGTCAGCAATGGAATCCAGTCAGGCATGCAAAAGCAGAATTGGGGTGCAATGCAGGTTGTGAGGGAGTTCAGAGAGTCATCAGGAGCGAGAGGAACAGACTTGGTAATGCACTTCACTCCTCAGGACACACTGCAGAACCGGCCATTGGAGAACATGCTGTCGCCACCACTACCAACACCGAAGCTAGCACCTCAACTTCAGTGGCAGCTGGTGTGGCTGTGTCACAAGCACCTATGCCACATGTGTGTCAGGGACTCAGCCCTGCCATGCCAGCTGTCCCTCACACCACCTGCTCCAGTAAGGTGCTATGCCCTCATGTCATTCTCTCCTGGATCGAAGTTCTGGACAAATGCGTATGCAGAGCCTATGTCACATGTCTGCCTTCAATGTGCAAGAGAGGTTCGCATTTGGTGTTCCATCTTCTATCCTGGGAAGGTGGGACTTATTAGGGCGAATCACTCCAAATACAAAAAAGAAAAATGAAGAAGAAGAAGATTATTTGAAAATTGAATATGACATTCTGTCCCAGCATCCTCAGGGCACCTGGGTGGCTTAGTCAGCTGGATGTTTGACTCTTGATTTCAGCTCAGGTCCTGATCCCAGTGTTGTGGGATGGAGCCCCACATCAGGCTCCACACTTGGTTGGGGGTGTGGTCTGCTTAGGATTCTCTCCCTCTGCTGCTCCCCCTGCTCATGCTTGCTCTCTCTCTTGCTCCCTCGATCACTCTCCCTCTAACTCTCAAATCAATAGATAAATCATTTTTTTAAAGATTTTATTTATTTATTTGACAGATAGAGATCACAAGTAGGCAGAGAGGCAGGCAGAGGAAGAGGAGGAAGCAGGCTCCCCATGGAGCAGAGAGCCCAATGTGGGGCTCAATCCCAGGACCGTGGGATCATGACCTGAGCAGAAGGCAGAGGCTTTAACCCAATGAGCCATCCAGGCGCCCCTCAATAGATAAATCTTTAAAATAAACAAACAAACAAACAAACAAACAAATAAATAAAGGCATCCTCAAGTGTTACCTCTTCAGAAAGCTTTCCCTGGCTCCCAGCCCATCGTAGCTTGCCTGGGTTGAGTTAGGTGCCCTACAGATCTCATGGCACTGATAACAACTTGCTAACATGCTGTGATCACCCTCCCCTACCACCACAAGATGACAAATTCCCCTGAGGGCAGGAGCTGTCTCACTGAGCTCTCATCACAAGCCTGACAGCCATATAAGCTTACTGAGCGTTTGTTGAATGAATAAATAGTCAAATGAATGGATTAATAAAGAGGGTGAGTTCTCTTCTACTTGGACTGTAGCAGCAATAGAGTTCTTCCCTGGGAAACTGAGGCACAGGAGAAGGGATGTAGCTGCAGAGGTGGTAGGTGGCAAACAGAAGTGAGTAAGGGAGAGAAGAAGCTGCTAATATAGCGGACCAATATAACAAACAGGGCTGTTAACATTGCTTGGAGAATTCAGCCTCCTGGTTAGCTCTATCTGCTGTAGGAAGAAATATTTGGAGAGAGCTGGGACTAGGGATAGCATTTGGGGTTCCATTTGAAATCTGAAAGAGTCTCTGTGAGTTCCTGAGCCAGCAAAATAGAGCAGAAAAAAAAGAAGGAAGATGGACCTGCGCTTGAGTCCCCCTCTTTTTTTTTGCTACTGTTCCCTGAGTGGCTTTGACAAGTGTTTTTCCTTCCTTGTGCCTCAGTTCCCTCATCTATAAAATGGGGATACTAATATCACGTCCCTCTTGGGTGGGTGTGAAGAGTATATGTGTATGTTTGTGGAAGTGTCTGGCTTAGGGTTGTCCCTCAGAATATGGGTCCCTTCTTGCCCTGAGCCATGAGCTAAAGTTTCCTGACTCTCTCTGTCCTGCCCCACAGCCTCTCTTCCCACCCAGTCCTGTTCTCCTACCCTTTTATGACACATAGCAAACTTTGCTCTCTTTTTAAAATGTTCACTTGATTTATTGAAACCCAAAAGTAACTTAAGAAACTCACCAGCTCACCAGTGTGAAGCTACATGTGGGTCAGCCGCTGGGACGAGGGCTGAGCAACACTCAAGCCTTCCAGGGATGTTCACACCATCCACATGCAGAGCCCCTGGCAGGGATGCAGGCACCCTAATTTTATGTGAAGCCCTGAAAAGGAGAGTGTTCCCAGTCAGTAAACATGTATTCTTCTAGAAGCACTAAGGCAGGGTGGTGGCCCCCTATATTATTTTGCCTGTTCAGCATTCATTCCCCTTCTTTGATGACAAGACTTGCTTTTTCCCTCTCAGGAACTCACTCTGTCTTACTCTTGGCTCCAAGTGAGGTGGAAACCTCAGGCTCCCTGACCTATCAGAGCATTCTATGACCCTGAGCACAGTGATTGGCTCTTAGGCAGTCACATGATCCACATCAGGCCAACCAGAGGAAGACCTGGGATTCTTGGCAGAGTTACCAGGAGAGAAATGCTGCTTTTCCATGGGAATTACCAAGCAGTAGAATGTAAGGCTGGAACCACTGTGGCCATCTTTGAGGCTTTCTCTGGGAAGATCCTGTCTGCGAATGAAGCCTGTGCCAAAGAAAGCAGAGCCAAAAGTTAGAAACACACAGGTAAGGGTAATATTGGCGGCCCTGGACCCTGCCAGATCTAAAGCTAGCACTAGCCCTGAGCTTTTCAGCTACTTGAGCCAAAAAATGTCCTGTTTTGCATAAGCCACTTTGAATTAGGTTTCTGTCAGATCCAAATTAAGTCACCAGGTGTGGAACCTTTTTCAATCTTCAAAATCACATTAGGAAAAAGGAATGTAACAAAATGGTCACAGATGGGCCCTGGGGGTTGCTGTGGGACAGCAGATAACTCTTTTCTTGAGTATACAGATATTTTAAACATTTTTTGACTATTAGAATGTATTTTCAATTTTTTTAAAGATTTTATTTATTTGTCAAGGAGAAAGAGAGAGGGCACAAGCAGGCAGAGGCAGAGAGAGAAGCTGGCTCCCTGCTGAGCAAGGAGCCTGATGCGGGACTCTATCCCAGGACCCTGGGATCATGACTTGAGCCGGAGGCAGCGGCTTCACTGACTGAGCCACCTAGGCGTCCCTGTATTTTCAAATTTTTAATATTTTCCTATAACATTCAATCATTTACATTCAAGCCATGTAACTTGCTATTTAAAGAACAATAGAAACAATTTGCTCACTTACCTAAACACATTCTCTTATTTCTTAATTATAGTACTACTTTAGAAAACTTGAAAAGTACCAAAATATTCTAAAGAAGAAAATCCAAACATCTGCAACCCCATCATGTTGGCATGGCTTTCTTTTCTTTTCTTTTCTTTTTTTTTTGGTCTTTAATTCCTTTTCATGTTTTTATTGCTGTCATTGTTCAATGTTATTCAATTCCACAACAACCCTATGAAGTAAGTACCCCAGTGCCCCATTGGACAGAAGATAAAATCGACTTATAGAGAGGAAATGTGACTCACTCAAATTTAGAGCTCCTAACTGATATATATATATATCACACACAGACATACACATCATGCGATACAAATTAAGGGGGGAATGTTTCATACTATGTAAGCACCTTATATTCTTATGTTTTTCACCTAAAATTATATCATAAACATTTTCTATAACATTGACTATTTTTTAAAAAGATTTTATTTATTTGAGAGAGAGAGTGGGTGAGAGATGAGAGGGGACAAGGCCCAAGGGAGAAGCAGACTCCCTGAAGAGCTGGGAGCCCAATGTGGGACTTGATTCTGGGCCTCCAGGATCACGACCTGAGCCGAACGCAGTGGCCTAACCAACTGAGCCACCCAGGCGCCTTAACACGGACTATTTCTTTAAAATATGATTGTTAATAGCCATAAAATATTCTGTAATTTAACTGAAGCATTACTAATTTATCTAATCATAATGTATGGCTGTTACAACTGTTTCAATGTTTCTTTCTTATTAATTTTGTTGGGATGAACTCCCTAGTATGTAAATGTCCACTTCTCTGATGATTTGTTCAGGTTAAGCCCCAGAAATGGACTTAGGGCCAAAGCACATGAATCCTCTTGGCACAGGTTGCCACACTCCCCTCCAAATGGGCTGGATCCAGATAGAGTCCCAGCAGCACCCATGAGCATGCCCAGGCCACCACATCTTCACTGGCCCTGGTCACAGGTTGTTTTATTTATTTATTTATTTATTTATTTTTTTTTTTATTTTTTTTTTAAAGATTTTTATTTATTTATTTGACAGAGAGAGAGATCACAAGTAGGCAGAGAGGAAGGCAGAGAGAGGAGGAAGCAGGCTCCCTGCGGAGCAGAGAGCCCGACGCGGGGCTCGATCCCAGGACCCTGGGATCAGGACCTGAGCCGAAGGCAGAGGCCCCAACCCACTGAGCCACCCAGGCGCCCCTTATTTATTTTTTTAAAGATTTTATTTATTTATTTATTTGACACAGAGAGAGACACAGGGAGAGAGGGAACAAACGCAGGGGGAGTGGGTGGGGGAGAAGCAGGCTTACCGCTGAGCAGGGAGCCTGATGCGGGGGTCGATCCCAGGACCCTGGGATCATGACCTGAGCTGAAGGCAGATGCCCAATGACCGAGCCACCCAGGTGCCCCAGAATCAAGATTTTAACATAAATGATGAAATCATAAAGTGCTGGAGGAGGGGCGCCTGGCTGGTTCAGTGAGTGGGGCATGGTAGTCCTGATCTCACAGTTGTGAGTTTGAGCCCCATGCAGGGGTGAAGATGGCATAAAAAAATAAAAAAGTAAAACTTTTCTTAAAAAAGTGCTGGAGGGGGATGCCAGGGTGGCTCAGTGGGTTAAAGCCTCTGCCTTGGGCTTGGGTGATGATCTCAGGGTCCTGGGATCAACTTCCGAATCGGGCTCTCTGCTCCAGGGAGCCTGCTTCCCCCTTTCCCTCTGCCTGCCTCTCTGCTTACTTGTGATCTCTCTCTCTCTGTGTCAAATAAATAAATAAAATCTTTAAAAAAAAAAAAAAAGACTTTACAAAAAAAAAAACGTGCTGGAGGAAAACACTGATGAATTATTTCATAACCTAGGGATGGGCACAGACATTTAAGGATGACATTAACCTAAAAGCTGTTAAAGAAATGAATGATAAATTTGAGAACATAGAAAACTATGAATTTCAATATGGCAAAAATCCTGTAAACAAACTCAAAAGATATTTAGTATCTAATATATGTACAGATAAATTAATAAACATGTATATATATAATATATGTATATTTCACATACAGTAATATATCTATATATATATAAACTATTATAGCTTATAAACAAATGTCAAATTTCATTAAAATATAATTTTTAGGGGCACCTGGATGGCTCAGTTGGTTAAGCATCTGCCTTCAGCTCAGATCATGATATCAGGGTCATGGAGCAAGCCCCATTATCAGGCTTCCTGCTCAGCAGGGAGTTTTCTTCTTCCTCTCCCTCTGCCTTTGCCCCCTGCTCATGCTTTCTCTTTCATTCTTTCTCTCTTTCTCAAATAAATAAATAAAACCTTTTAAAAATACATATAATTTAGGGGCACCTGGGTGGCTCAGTGGGTTAAAGCCTCTGCCTTCAGCTCATATCATGATCCCATGGTCCTGGGATTGAGCCCCACATTGGGTTCTCTGCTCAGTGGGGAGCCTGCCTCTCCCTCTCTCTCTGCCTGCCTCTCTGCCTACTTGTGATCTCTACCCATCAAATAAATATAAAAATATATATATTTTTAAAAGAATAAAAAATATATATAATTTTTAAAGATTTTAAATAATTATAATATATAATTATGTATGTATATACAGTATATATTCGTATATTATATAAGAATACATAAAATATGTGTTTTAATATAAAATATATGATTTAAAAATTTTTTAATCCATTTATTGACAGAGATCACAAGTAGGCAGGCAGAAAGAGAGGAAGGGAAGCAGGCTCTTCGCTGAGCAGAGAGCCCGATGTGGGGCTCGATCCCAGGACCCTGGGACCATGACCAGAGCTGAAAGCAGAGGCTTTAATCCACTGAGCCACCCAGGTGCCCCCCAAATATATGATTTTTTAAGAAGATTTTGTTTATTTGTTTTAGAGAGAGAGAGAAATAGAGTGGGGAGAGGGACAGAGAGAGAAGAGAGAGAGACCCCAAGCAGACTCCCCATTGAGCATGGAGCCCAATGAGTGGCTTGATTCCAGGACCCCGAGATCACAACCTGAGCAGAAATCAAAAGTCGGCCACTGGACCACCTGAGTTACCTTGGCGCCCCAAAATATAAATAATTTTTATAAGTTGATATGACTAACAGACGTAAAAGCATACAAAGGATACAAATAAGCTGTTTGCTGAAAAAGCAAATGGTCAATAAACGCAGTAAAAAGAGGAGCAACCTCGCTTATAATTAAATTAATTAACGTAAATTAAAACAAAGAGATACCAGATTGTCAAAACTGTCGATGAGACATCAGACCGTCGAGATGAAAAAGACTGCAAGAATGTTGACAGGGAGGAAAGCTAACCGCAACACTGACTTGTGCTTCAGGACTATGGAAATGGGCACGATGATTTTGGAGGGTGATTTGTCTCCCTGTGCTACACAGTGCGATGAAGCTGTTACAGAGAAGGAGCTGTCCCCTTATGTAACATGGAAGAGGTCTAGGATATATTGTTAAGATAAAAGAGCAAGGTACACGGCACAGCACATAGAACATAAACTCATTTGTTAGAACTAAAAAGGATATATCTGTGAATGTGTGTAGAGGCGTCTAGAAAGCATTTGCGAGGATGTGCAGGAAATGGCTAACTGTAAGCTAGTTAGCTATTAAGGCTGCCTAAGGTTTAGGTGGGAGTAGGAGACAGCAAGGGCTTGCACTTTCCACTTTTTCTGTACCACTTGAACTTTTTTTTTTTTTTTTTAAAGATTTTATTTATTTATTTGACAGAGAGAGATTACAGGTAGGTAGAGAGGCTGGCAGAGAGAGAGAGAGAGAGAGAAGCAGGCTCCCCGCCGAGCAGAGAGCCCGATGTGGGACTCGATCCCAAGACCCCGAGATCATGACCCGAGCCGAAGGCAGCGGCTTAAACCACTGAGCCACCCAGGCGCCCCCACTTGAACTTTTTAAAAAAACTTTTTTATATCACATATGTTTTCTTTAAAATATATAAAAATATGCATACAATAGTCTTATTTCCCAAATGATATTCTCAAAGGCTCCCCTTTTCCTATAGGATCAAGTACAAAATCCCTCACTACCTCCTACCATTACCTCCCTCCGGGTCCCCCAAGGCACGGTGTTGTTTTCCACTCTGGGATTTTACCCTGCTGATTCTCGGTCTGCCATTCCCTACTCCCTGTTGTCTGCCTGGACACTCTTCCCCATCCTTCAAGACCCGGCCAGGTACTTCCTCCTTTAGACAGTCTCTCTGGATTTCCCATGATAAAATACTCCATAGTGTGTCCCTCCATCTTAGCTCTTATGATTTTCTATTCAACTTGATATTTGTATCTGTCAGCTTTATTAGACTTGGAGCTCCTGTGAGGGTGCAGGTACCTTATTTCGAAGCTTACTGCCCTTAGAACAGGAAAAAAACAAACACACGGCTTGGTATGTCTGTATTTCACAATTTGTCTCTATTTGCCAAGATGTCTTCTCTCCCAGCCTTTTCTTCATGGTTTCCCAAAAGTGACATGGGGTCGGTGACCACTGGCCCTATCTCCGCTGTGGAAGCTAGTGCACACGTGCACACACACACACATACACACATGTGTGCACACACACAAAGACTCATGCTTCAGTTGCAGTGTTAAATCCATTCTGTGCCCATAAACTCCTGAAGCCCCTTACTCAGGGTCAAGACCTTGGTCTAAGCAGACCCACTCCTAGAAGCTGTCCCGTGAAGACCCTCTTTCGGCCTAGGAGTACACCCACCCAGGGCTTTTGAGGCGATACAGGCCATCTTTGCTGTTCTCAGAAAGAAGCATGGGTGATAGAGGCAAGCATATCTGTATGCTCTCAAAGGTTCAAGAAGGTTCAAGTTCTTCCTCAGATTCAGAGGAAGGATATGCCCTTAGGAGACAAGCCTCAGTCCTCTGATTTTATCAAGGGACCTTTGAAGAGAAACTATAGGAAAATGTTGTGTTACTTTCTCCACTAGTTTTTGTTTGCTCTCTGTGAACTCAGGTACTCATCCATTAGCATTTTCCTCCCATAAGCCACAGAAACTATGGCTAATGTGAGCCCAAAAGGAACTCGCTGGAAGATTACCGTGGGGCTTATAGAACCAAGAGAAAAGAAAAGCTGGACCGCTAGGCCTTGGAGGGAACATGGGAGGAAGATTGCTGGAAACCCAGACATCAGGACCCAGCAGCCTTTTGGGGCCCATGACAGATATCTCTTGTGCCCTGGCTCACATCCCCTCACCCACACCCCTTGACCCCACTCCACCCCGCCCCGCCCATGCTGCCTCTGTGGTATTTCCTGTACAGATTTTGACCCAGTTTGCAAGGGCAGTGTCTCATCTCCCAATGAGATGCACTGTATCCTCTCACTTCCGCCCCAGCTTCTGATGTTGCCACCTGAGGTCCCGGTGGGAGCCTACTGGGCATGCCTGCATGGGCAAGCCAGGGACGCAGGGGTGTCCACCCTTACCCAGTGGGCTCAGGGGCCAATGGATGCTGGCTTCTCCTTTCACATCTTCCTGCCCCCTCTTGCAGACTATTCTGAGACACACTTTCCTCCTCAGAGATTCCGGTGGGTTGGAGCATCCAATGTGATAACGTTGAATTAGATTTCTCTTCCCAGTTCCTCTCACCTACTCCTTGGAATTACTTCCCAAATACACTTCCTGCATAGAAGCCCTTGCCCAGTCACTAAGTTCAAGGGAGACCAGATGGGGATGAATAGTTCAATTGTGAGACAAGTCAAGGTTTGGATTCCAGGGAGACTATTTAATTGTCCAGGCTTGATCACAGTCCACCTTTTAGACCAATCGATGGCAGACACTACCGCCCCCCAGCCCCAAAGCCTCTATCCAGTGTCTGGGGGATGGTTCTCCAAAGCCAGTCAAGGTGGCTATCAGAAGTAAGGTAACAGATGCCTCTCAGCAGCCTTCTCTACACTGCCAGCATCTTGGGGAACCATGCACAGACCACATCCAAACCAAGCTTTATTGCCCACACAACTCTTCTTGCATGGCCTTTCTCAGTGCATGGCACCTCCGTTCCCCCAGATGCCCATGCTTGAACCCTGGCAGGAGCCTCATCGCCCTCCCCTCTACCACACTCAGTTGCTCACCCAGCCTGGCAGCTCTGCCTCTTTCCCACCTCTTTGACTTTCTCCTACTCCCACCTCTCTGCCCTCACCCGTGAGTACTCCAACTATCTCCTCGCGCTCACTCCTGCACGTGCTCTTGCTCTCTCTCTCTCTTTTTGTCTCCCTCTCTCTCTCTCTGTCCTGCAAATTGTTCTTTGCTACAAGAGTGATTTTCCTCACGTGGATTTGAACAAATCAATTCACTGTTTAAAATTCCTGGGTCAGAGGCACCTGGTTGGCTCAGTTGGGAGAGCAGACAACCCTTGATCTTAGGGTTCTGAGTTGGAGCCCCAAGCATGGTGTAGAGTTTACTTAAAATAAAAAATAAAAGAAATAATAAAACTCTTGGCCAGCTCCCCATTGCCCTCAGGACGAGGTCCTGGAAGCGTCAATGGCATAATCTTGTCATGACTTGGCACTATTGGCCTCTCTGCTGTCAGCCCTTGGTGTTCCTCCTCTCCATCTATCTTCTCCTGAAGCCACACAGAACTGCAGCCCATTCTCCCTCATCTACTCCTGGTATCTGGAATGTTCTGCGATGGCATGCTTTCAGCTGCAAATAACAAGACATCCTTTTGCTCATTGGCTTACACAATCAGGAAAGCCATTATCTCATTTGGCATGGCAGCAAGATGAACACTGTATAGTGTTCAAAAACACTGAGGAAACAGCTCTTTTTGTCTCTTTTCTCTGCCCCCATTGAGATGGTGAATCTGATCAAATCCTTTCTGGGTTAAGAGGAGAGGGGTGCCTGGGTGGCTCAGTCGGTTAAGCGTCTGCCTTAGGCTCAGGTCATCATCCCAAGGTCCTGGGATCAAGCCCCACACTGGGCTCCCTGCTCAGCAGGAAACCTGCTTCTCTCTCTCCTACTCCCCCTTCTTATGTTCCCTGTCTACAATCAACTTTTTCCATCTCACAATATAGTATAAAAATCTTTCCATCATATTGTATTATTTTTAAAAATAGCTACATAATATTTCATAGTATTGACACACTGTACCACAAATTATTTAACCAATCCCTATGGGTCATTGGGCATTTAGATTGTTTGCAATTTTTCAGCATTATAAACATTGTTATGGTAAACTTCCTTTTACATAGATCTTAGACAAGTGTATCTGTTCCCTTTGATAAATCCCTACCAATGGTGTGTGGTTTCAAGAAACAAATGGTTGCAAATTCTTTGATACTCCTCTCATCAAAGGGTGTGGTCTACATCCCCTTCCCTGAAATCTGGGTGAACTTGTGCAGCTCTCACCAGGAGAGTACAGTAGAAGGGACAATTCGTGCTTTCTGAGGCAAGGTCATACAGTCATGTACCTTTTCCTTGGCTTTGGGGAATGCTTTTTCTCAGGATTCTCCTTTTTGAAACCCAGATGCCAGGGAGTAAAATGCCCAAGTTACAATATACTTAGCCCAACTAGCTGAGTTCCCCAGACAGAGCAGAGACCGATCACCCCCACTGTACCCCGTCTAAGGTCCTGGCAATCCCTGAGCATTATAGAAGAGTCATTGTTTACACCACTAGGTTTGGGGTAGTTGGTTATGCAACAAAAGCACATGGAAAACTGGGCATTTGTCTTATAGTGTACACATTTTAAACCATTTGACTCTCAATTAAATAATTAAAATTTTATAATTTATTGCAAGAACACTTTTGTCTGCCTCCATGACATAAGGGGGAGCATGTTTATCTGCGCTGTTACCTTGAGCAAGTTTGTCAACACGTCCACTTAAGATTGGATTCTTTGGTGGTGGGGGACACTGGGTGGCTCAGTGAAGTGTCTGACTCTTGATCTCAGCTCAGGTCTTGATCTCAGGGTCATGAGTTGAAGCCTTGTCCTGGGCTCTATGCTGGGTGTGGAGACTATTAAAAAAAAAAAAATTGGGTTCCCTGGAAAGAAACCCTGACTTTGAGAATTGCAGCCCAAGGTTTATTGTGAAGTGCTCTTGGAAGATGTGCCTGCAAGGCAGATAGGAAGGCAGGATTGGTAGGAGGCAGAAACTCCTCCACCAGCAATGTGACTATAATTGAAGACTCAGTTGATCCTACAGAGAGGCTTGGAGCTGGGATGGTCCTTCAGAAATGTCCCAGATTAAGGCAAGTTAGCAGGCTCTGCAGTTCCATGTTAAGCCACCTTTGGGAGTTGGGGGGGTAATATCGGGTGAGAACCCATGTGTCACTATCTCAAGCTGAGGAGGGGTGGTGTGCCTTGAAGAGGAAATCTGGGTTGGACGACCAGAGCGCCCACTACAGTCCATCCCCCGCCCTGTCTTGATTCATTGGCTGCCATGAGGTTTGACCCACATGGAAATCACTTCACCGGGTTCTGGTTGGCTTTGTTTCCTGGGAAACTTAAAAGAGAAGGGTTAGGGGATGAACCACCTTACTAGTTGCAGAAGCTTCAAGCTCATAACTGATACTGGTGATTGCCTTTACACTATCTCACCTGGAGTGTCCTCACTTTCTCTGCCAGTGTCTCTTCTCACCTAGGGTGCTTTCGTGGTGGAGACCCCAGACCTGCACCACAAAGGGTTTGAGCCCCATGTTACCATCACCTGCTTGACTTGTCCATGTGCCATTAAAACTGGGCAAATAGCACAAAGGACACCCCTGGAAATCACCTGAGCATGACACACCTTCTCCCCTACTCTTGTTGCTTAACTGCGTGGCTATATCATCTCATTTTGACCAGGGTCAATTACCTCTGCTAGCCTGGGGGTTCTTTTCCTTGCAGATGATCTCTTAGCTCAAGGAGTTCAAAAATAATCGGGCAGCAGCCACGGTTTAAAGTTCACTGGAGCTCTCCCTGTGTCCCCTGATGGAAACATGAGCTTGTTGGGACTTCTAGATCCTCAGAGTAGGAGTAGAAATCTCCTCTTGAAGGGCGTGTGCCTTTGGATGAAGTAGTTCCCTGCAGCCAAACTCCCAGGGAGGAATATTAACTGCAGGCTGGCAGCAGCCAAAGTCCCAGGAGCTGTGGGACAAGGTTGTTGGGTCCAGGACAGGGAATCTCAGTGAGGCACTAGCACAGAACCCACAGCAACATCTGAGATTCACTTTCCTTCCCAGAAAATGGGACTGACCATGGCTTCCTGGCATGGGTACTAGGAAGGAAATGAGAGGCTATCTGTTAAAAATCCTAGATTGTACTCAACAAATGTCAGTTTCTACCCTCTTTATGTCAAGAGTTCCTTAAAGTGATCATGTTTCCCTTTTTGCCTTGGCCAGTAGGGAACTTATAGCTTCATCCAGTGCTTGGTCACAGCAGATGAACTGCTTGTTTCCATTCTCTTTTTCTTTCCCTAGTCTTGCTTTTTCTTCTTCTTTTTGTTTTTAAAAAGCCTGCAATGGAATCTCTTTGTTGCAAGCTCCTTGAACTGGAATCGTGTTTGCAGAGTGGCTGAGGATAAATAAATGATAGTAAAGTTGCTGCTCAGAAGACAGTTTATCTTCTAAGAAGTGACAGTCCCTCAGCTACAATACAGCCCCAGCACCTTGCTATACCCAGCCAAGCACTCTGCGCCTAGGCCTTTGATTTGTTTTGACATCTGCCAGCCAGCCAGCACCTAGGCATGGGAATCTCTTCACTTAGAGGGTGACTCAGAGCTCTGACAAGCTGGAAAAATACAAAAATTGCGGGGTGGGGGTGGGAGTGGGGGTGGTTAGTGTTATCAGGTATTCCTATCAACTAAAGACACTGCTGATAATCTTTATTCCTGCCCTCTTTCCAGAAGGACCCCTCCATTCACCTCCTCCCCACCCCAGGATGGCTCAGTTAGTCATCTCATCCCATGGTTGGAATTGAGCCATTTAGGGGACAGAATAGGGCATATATTGTCCAGATGTTGTGACCAAGCTAGCTCATCCCACTCCAGGCTGCCCACTGGGTCTGGAGCCTACCTCAAGGCATCTGGGGGCCATAGCCATGGAGGGAGTAGGCTCCAGGTGTGCCCATCTGGGGTTTCTGCCTTGAGAACCCCTCGCTGTCTCCAGGATAATTCTCGTGAGCAAAGCCTCCCTCTCTTCCTTCCTCCTTGGGAGGCCTCGGAGTGCCAGTGGGGTGCCACGCCTACTATTCTTGTTTCCACGCCAGTGTATAAGATGAACCACACTCATGAATAACATTTCCTGAAAAGCACAGCAGCAGACACCCTTTTGCTGAAGGATTTCACGTGTTCCATCATTCATGGCTCCTTCCCTCTCCACCCCCCACCAGCTCCTCTCCCATTTGTGGTTCCATGTCAAGTTCAAGAGCTTGCACTGTCCTCAATGAGCTTCTCAGGGCAGGGATTTTGCTCACACATATTGCTTCCTCATGCAGTCACAGCACTGCCTGGTAAGAGGGCACATAGGAGCATGTTCAGGGACGATTTATGAGCTAGTACCCAGCTTCCTGGTTTTGGGCAGCTCTGGAAGGGAGAGAGAGGTTGAAATAGTGACAATGCCAAGAAGGAGGCTGGAGTCCAGTCCTAACCCTGTCTCCTGCTAGCTGGTTGAACTGGTAAATTGCCCCTTCCATCCAAGCCTTGCTGCCTCCCCTGGAAGATGGGCGAAAGAACATGTACTTTTAGAGTCATTGTGACAGCCAACAAGCCAACATTTAGAAAACTAGTAGCATCTAATGTTTCCTGATCACACACTTGGCCAAGAACTTTATAGCTATTATCTCATTTAATCCTCCAAAAAACCCTAAACTGTTGATGTGATGACCTTCATTTTACAGAAGAGGAAACCAAGGCTTAGAGAAGGTCAGCGACACAGCAGTAAGTGACCTCTCTGACCCCAAAGTTAGAGCTAGTAATCATTGCACAAGACTGGCCTGTAGCCCCAGCTCAGGAACTAGTGCTATACAGACATGTACTGCGTCTTGGTTCCATCTTTCCTTGCATATCCAACACGCTGAGGGGGCAATTGAAATGATCATGCACTGAGCACATACTGTGTGTGAAATGGTTTATATACCTTGCTCTGAATCTCACTCCAACAGGATGACAGCATGACCCCCATTTTCCAAATGAAGAAGCGGAGGCTCAGAGAGGTTGAGTGGTTTGCCAAGGCCACACAGCAAATACGGAGTAGAGGTGAGACTGAAACAGGTCGTCTGCTGGTCTCCATATCCACGTTCCCACGGTCACATCACACTGTCTGTTGGGTAGGGGGCTATCTGTGAGTTTGGTATCTGGGGGCATAAACCTCTTTCTGTAAACCTCCACACTGCCTTCCTTTGCATCTAGGGGCCTACAGGGGCCCCTAGAGGGGCCTCCTCCTCCTGGAGGCAAAACCTTCATCCTCCCCTAGTGCCCCAGAGAACAAATTTTTAGACAGGTCCCGAAGGAGTCTGACAGCGACTAGGGTCATACCAGGTCAGTGAATGGCTGCTCTCAGAACCTTTTCTACAGCAGATCATTGGAGGGTCTGATATTTCGGCCCCTGGGGGTCTTGCTGTTCAGGAGAGACACTGGGCAGAGGGAAACGGTGACCCAGGAACCAGCTGAAGCAGGCACTGGAAACAAATTTGCCAACCTCCCAGTTTTGCTATGGGGCTGGACACCTGGTCCTGTTTGTGACAGTAATTGGGGGATGGGGGAGTGCATGGTGACCGCTAAGGGTTGGAGCTGCAGTACTGAAGTTAGGTTTCCTAAACCCACATCAACCTAGGAAACATTTACAGGAAAAAATGCTGCAGATGGGTGTGTGGGGGTGTGTGTGTATGTATGCTCACGCGCATGCCCCCATGTGTAAAAGAGGCCGGCAGCCACCGACAGAACAGGGAGAGAGGGAGAGAGAATGAGAGAGACGGAGTGAAAGAAAAAGACAAAGAAAGAAAGGGGGAGAGAGAAGCAGAAGTCCAAAGACACAACAGCAGCAGATGAGGACGAGAGAGAGAACAGAGAAGGGAGGAAGACACAGGCTGGAAGGGTGAGAAACAGACAGACATGTAAAGACATCATTCGTTTGGCAAGTGCTTGCTGAGTACCTACTATGTGCCAGGCACCGTCCAAGACACTAGGGATTTGACAGTGGACAAAAGAGACAAAATCCCTGTCCTCATGTGTCTCTCAGGTGGGAGAAGAGAGAAATCCAGAGACACAGGTAGAAACCCAGAGAAGCCCATAGAAAGGGACTGAGAGGGAACAGTATGGAGAGATCCAGAGACAGAGATGGGTCAAGACATAGAGACAGAGGAAGGAGAGACAGACAGGGATGCAGAGACTGAGCAACAGACTGCAAGATGCCCCAGAGGAGAGGGCAGGGACTAGGAGCAGAACTGGCAAAAAGGGTTCCAGAGGCAGAGAGAGGCAGAGCCCAGAGGACACTGCCTAGCAAACCCCTTTCCTGTGAATCAGTGCCTGTGGGTGACCCGTGTCCTTCTAGTTCCTCCACCCAGAGTCCTTGGAAGCAGGATCCCAGCCCTCAAGGACCAAGAAGCAGGTCTCATGTTCTAGTGACCTCAGCCTTGGAAGAGAGGCTGACTATCCCTGCCCCTGTGCCCATTGTTCTGGGCACCCTTGCACTGATCTGGCAGGAATCTGGGGTGCCCAACATGTGTGTGTTGACTCCTGGTACTTTTTCCTCCTTAGATGGATGGATAGGCAAACTGAGGCCCTGGTCAATGGGTCAGGATGGCTGTGAGCTCTTTCGAGTCGGGGCAGCACTGGATAAAGGATGGAGCACTGAGCGGGGAGCCAGGGCCCGGTGTTCCAGCCCTGGCTCTGCCCTCACATCACAGGGAGGGTGGGACGCTCTGGAAGGCCCCTGCAGCCCCCACAATTGTGAGGTCTATGAATCACGTGAGCGTAAGTTTTGGAAAGGACTCGTGTTTGAAAGCTGGGACTTTGATGGTTGCCGATTTCTGTTTCCGTGGAAACGGGGCTCAGAATTGGAGAATGAGCCTGTGAGCTCTGCTCTGGGTGCCCCAGATAGTTGGGGAAGAGGGCACTCCCAAACCTCTTCTCCTGGTGGCCTCAGAGGGTGGCTAGAAAGGAGGTTTGGAACACAGGGCCTCTGGGGACATAGCCGACATTTACTGGGGCACTAACTGGGGCCTGCCTAGGACAGTGTCCAGTGCTAAGGGAGAGAAGCGATGACCCCCAGAGGAATCCTTGCTAACTCCTCAACATCATCCTCAGGATAGACTTACTCTGTCCGAAGCAGAGCCTTTGTTACTCAACACTTGTGGAAGCCGGGTATTGGGCCACACAGAGGTGGACGTGACCTAGTCCTTGCGTTCCCTCAGGATCCATGGGTGACCAAGGTGGGTGTCCATGAAGTCAATGTGGAAGGGTGTGGGAAGCACCCTGAACCCCCTCTCCTGTCACCACGCCACTCCCCCAACCCCCAACCCCCAACCCCCATGCCTCATGCTATCCTCTTGCTTGGGATCTCTTCACCACTGCTGCTCTGTCTAGCAGACTCTTATTCAATCTTCAGAGCCCCTGCTCCAGGTTTACTTCCTTGGCAAAGACCCAGCCTCCACTTCTAGACCATGAGCATCTTTTTTTTTTTTTTTTTTTTTAAGACAGACAGAGAACGAGCACGGAGGAGCAGAGGGAGAGGGGGTGAAAGAATCTGAATTCACACTAGGTGTGGAGACTGACTCGGAGCTTGATCTCACGACTCAGAAATCATGACCCGAGCCAAAATCAGAAGTCAGGTGCTTAACTGACTGAGCCACCGAGGTGCCCCTACCAAGAGTATCCATCCGGAGGGAACAGGCTGGGTCTCC
Organism: Mustela nigripes; assembly: GCF_022355385.1. NCBI lineage: Eukaryota > Metazoa > Chordata > Mammalia > Carnivora > Mustelidae > Mustela > Mustela nigripes. The sequence goes on along the minus strand of NC_081570.1, from coordinate 43,621,559 downwards.
TCATCTCTGCGTTCCCAGAGGCGAGCGAAGGAGGCCCTCCCTCTGTGTTGAGCCCCTCCCCTTCCCACCTTCTCAGGGACCTCACTGTAACGTTGTCCTCTGACTTTCCAGTACACTTGGCCTCTCCCTCTGTACTCGCTCCTTCCAGTTAGCATTTACACGGGATCCAGTCTCTCTCCTCTTCAGCCGAAACACAGCAAAGCTCCTTACTCCTGGCACGCTGGCCTCTGATCCCCTTCACAGCCCAGCATCTGGAGAGAATCATCTGCACCTGCAGTCTCGATCTCCCTTCCCACATTGCCACTGCTGCGATGAGGCTTCTGCCCGGATTGCTCCCCTAAAATGCCCTCACCAGCTATCCAGTTTCTGCAGAGCTCTCTGCTGCTTGATCACTCTCTGAGAGTCAACATTTTCTTCCCCAGGCACCCCTTCCCCCAGATTTCCTCCTCATGGCTTCTCTGAACAGGCCTCCTTCATCACCTCCATCAGCTCCTCCTCCATCAGACCTGCTGATGCTCCTCAGAGCTCCCTTTCCAGCTTCTCCTTGAGAGTGCTCATCCATTCCCACTGTCTGAGGAAGGCCACCTCCTCCTAGCCACCTTCTGTGACCCACTGGACTGTCATAATACCCCTGCACTCTGCCCACAGAGGCCTGTACCCATCATGGTGACACTTGGCACATTGTACCATAAGTAATGGTAGACTTGCGTGCTTCCACTATCAGGCTGCAAACTCCCAAGGAGCACATCCATCCCCAGTGCTCAGGACAATGGGGAGCAACAGGCTGCAAAGGGAGGCAGGGGCCAGATTATGAAGGACCTTGAACTTTTTTGCAGAGGACCCTGGGCTTCATCTTGTATGAGAAGGTGGGCCACTGAAGAGTTTTGAGCAAAAAGCATGTCACATCTGTGCCTTCAACACATCCCTCTGGCTGGCCAGGAGAGGCCAGAGGGTTGGAAGAGAGTCTGAAGGCAGAGAGATCTGCTGGGGGTTGTGCACTAATCTGGGGCTGGATCACAGTGATGAGAGTGGGGGTGGTAGTGGACAGGATGTGGGAGGCCTACGGGTCACCCAGTTGGCTCTGTCAGTAGAGCATGTGACTCTTGATCTTGGGGTCGTAAGTTCGAGTTCTATGTTGGGTGTAGAGACCACTTAAAAATAAAATCTTTTGGGGGTGCCTTGGTGGCTCAGTGGGTTAAAACCTCTGCCTTCAGTTCAGGTCATGATCCTGGGTCCTGGAATGGAGCCCCACATCAGAATCTCTGCTCAGCAGGGAGCCTGCTTTCCCCTCTCTGTCTGCCTGCCTCTCTGCCTACTTATGATCTCTGTCTGTCAAATAAATAAATAAAATCTTTAAAACAAATCTTTTTTTTTTTTTTAAAGATTTTATTTATTTATTTGACAGAGAGCGATCACAAGTAGGCAGAGAGGCAGGCAGAGAGAGAGGAAGGGAAGCAGGCTCCCTGCTGAGCAGAGAGCCTGATGCGGGACTCGATCCCAGGACCCTGAGATCATGACCTGAGCCGAAGGCAGCGGCTTAACACACTGAGCCACCCAGGCGCCCCTAAAACAAATCTTTTTAAAAAAGAAAAGAAAAATGTGGGATGCTTACTAGATCTAGCTGACCAACCCAGGTGCTGTAGAGGGGGCAGTGGGCAAGGAAGAAAAGGAGATAAGACCCACTCTTAGGTCTCTGGCCTGGGTAATCAGCTAGGTGTTGGCGCCCTGCACAGACATGGGGAGCGGGTAGGAATTGAATAGGGAGAAATAATGAGTCCAGGTCATGACACAGGGACTTTGAAACACCTGGGGGACATCCAGGTGGGAATCCCTTTTAACTAAACAGATGGTGGCGGGTTGGGGTCTGGTACTAAGAAAAAAATCTGGGGCAGAGGGTGGATTCAGGAATCATCATGGAGGCTCGGTGTGGTCAATGCCACGGGCATGGCTGAACTCGCCCAAAGCAAAAAGTGGAGGTCAAGGACAGAGCCTGAGAGAAGCTCATTCACAGTAGGTAGCTTGTGTAGCAAATATCCACCTCTTTTTCCATGGGAGGCAGACACCTCCCCACCGCGCCAATGCTGGGGTGGCCACGTGACTGCGGAGCAGGCGGATGTTTGCGTGGATCAGCTTGGCATCTGGTGCTCCGTTCACCCACTCTGAAAACACACGCCAGGCAGCCTCTGCCCTGCAGCCTGGGCCCCAGCAAGGGGGACCCTGGAGCAAACTGGAGCAGAGCCGCCCAGACTGACAGCAGACCTATAAGTGAGAAATAAATGGTTTTTACAATAAGCCACTGAGATTTTGGGGCTGTTTGTTATGTAACATTGTATCAGCAATAGCTCTTCTAATAGAATTTTAAGAGGAGGCCGGAGGATAAGAACCCTTTCTAGGATCACTGGAAGAACAACCAACCACAGGGGACAGAAGGAAATCAGGAGAGAGTGGGAAGAGAGCCTCGGGAGCGTCCAGACCTCTGGTGCTCTGAGGTTTGGGGGGAACGTTTGCACCGTCTGTACCACGCCTATATGTCTTCTTTCCCACAGGTGATGCTTGGGTCACCTTAGCTGCCTTGCTGGGCTTGAATCTGAATTCCAGATGTGGACGACTCCCCAGGCTACATCTTCAAGGCAGACTTCGCTCCGGAGCTCCAGACTATAATCTCCCTATCCCTGGATATCTCCATCTGGACCTCCGATGGGCTTTTCCAATTCCGCATGTCCAAGACCGCCTTCCTCATACTTGCCACCCACAGACCTGCTTCCCTTCCGGGGTCCTCCGACAGGCAGCCCCCTCACCCACGCCAGAAACCTGGGAGTCAGCTTTCACACCCTCATATGCCGTCAGCGACCGAGCCCAGGGAACTCTCTTCCATCTGCTTCCTTCCATCTCACCTGCTGCAGCACCTCTGACCACATCTGCTGCTCTCACCCCCACTACCTTGGGGGCTCCCCCTTCCTCCGGGCCCCCCAGAGTGCTCTTCCTAAAGCACGAAGAAGTCATTCCTGGTGAAAGCCCCTGCCTACAGGACAAAGACTGAACTTCTTAACATGACACCCAAGGCCCTGAATGGCTCAGCTCAGCTGAATAAATCCATGAATGTCACTCATTCTTGTCTGGAACATATTCCACACCTGCCCCCAGCTCCCACTCAAGCCTCAGTTTAGACCGAGCCTGGTCTCAACAGCTTTCTGGATCCTTCCTACCACCTTCCACTCTGTCCCGCCTCTCCCCCACTGGATAAGTTAAATGCCCCTCCTTTTTATGTTCCCCTTTCCAAGCCCCATGATGTCCCATATTGGACCCTTTCTGTGCCCTCCCTCATCACTCTTAGCTCAGTGCCTTTCCTTTCTGGTTTTTATTGTGGCGAAATATACGTTACGTAAAACTTGACCATTTTAACCAGTTTTAAGTGCACAGCTAAGTACATTCACACCGCCGTGTGCCCATCACCACCCTCCATCTCCAGAACTTCATTTTCCCAAACCAAAACTCTGAATCCATTTAGCCAGCACCTCGCATTCCCCCTGCCCTGCCCAGCCTGTGGGCAGTTGCAGTTTCTGTATCTGTGAACTTCACTGCTCTAGGTCCGCCATGCGAGTGGACCCAGGCAATATTTGTCCTTTTGTGTCTCCTTATCTCACTTGGGATCACATCCTCAAGGTTCATCTATGTTGTAGCCTGTGTCAGACGTTCCCTCCATTTTCAGGGCCGAGTAATATTCCATAGTTCCTCAGCTGATGGACAAGTCAGCTGATGGGTTGAGTCCATGTTGTGGCTGCTGTGAATAATGCTGCTTGGTTTGAGTCCCTGCTTTCAGTTATCTGGGGTGTGTTCTTAGAGATGGAATTGCTGGATCATACGGCAGCTCTCTGTTTTCCAGCATGGTTGCAGCAGGGTATGTAACCCCCTACACTGCTCGAGGGTTCCCTTTTCTCCACATCCTCCAACACTTGATATTCTTTTTCTTCTTTTTCTTCCCTCCTTCCTTCCTTTTGCTATACTACCTATTATAAGGAGCGTAAAAGTGATCAGCCCACTTGTGACTCCAACCATTGCTACAATAACCAGCTTCTTGAAATGTTACCTGATAGCACCTCCCCTCCTGTGCAGAGGTGCTCTAGTTCTCTGTTCTGGGGTTTTCTCTAATGCCGTGGCAAGGGGCATCTGCTCTTGTCACAAGGACTAGCTATCAATAACCCCACATAACAGAGCTCCTCCCTGCCGCAGACTTCACTTCCCTATCTGGAACATTCTTCCTTTGTGTAGTTAACTCTCCTGCATCCTTTAGAACTCAAATGTCACCTACACTGGGAAGCCCTCCCTGATGACCACTCCCTCCCCCACAGAATCAGACTCTGCTCATAGCATCCTCTCCTTGGCACAGTTTGTCATGACATATTTATTAGTGTGCCTATTGAATTAATGCTTCTTTTGCTTGCTAGGCTGTGAGCTCTGAACAGAAGAAGACTGGGACTGTCTCGTTCACCTGCCATTCTTGCCACCTATTAGGGGGCACAGCCATTATCAGATGCTCAGAAAATCTTTCTTAAATCAATTATTTTATTCAACATTGAGCATATTTTTACTGAATACCTGCTTTAGAGATAGGGATAAAATTCCCATAGAGCTTAAATTCTAATGAGGGGAAAGGTAAGAAAAACAAGTAAACATATACTATGGTAGTTGGTAACGGTTGCTTGGGAGGAAACTAGACCAGGACGAGAGGGGCAGGAGCCAGTCCACACAGGTTCATTAGGGTAGGCTCTGGCCATGTTCAGACCAGGGACCTGGAGGAAGGGAGGCATGTGCTGGGGGGAGGTGCTTAGGCAGAGAAATGGCGGGGATAAGGATGGAGCAGGTGAGGGCACATGGAGACGTGCTGGCCCAAGGCCAGTGGAGCATGCAAGGGGGAGCTGCCAGGGGACACTGTGAAAGGCTTCACGGTGGGTGGCATGGGAATGAACTCATGGCCAAGACATCCTAGAGAGGAGGTTTGGGGGGCACAGCAGAAACCCCGAGGGACCCGAGCATTGTCTTCCCCTCCCTGCCTACCCCCGGCAACACCTTGCCTTGTGTTTTCTTGCATTTTTCAGCGTCCCTGGCTTAGGGCCCAGGGTCCCGCACTTAGTAGGTGCTTTCTTGATAGAACTAACCCCTTTCAAGAAAATGCCTAAAACCATTTTGCTCTAACAAGCTGTCTCAGCACAGGTGTGTGTCCAGAAGAAGACAGTTCAAAACACATTTGATTTTAAACTTCGCTTCCTTCTTCCTTAGCACCTCTCTTTTTGCCAGCTCTGCTGTGCTAATAACATCAGGAGTAATCATCTTTTTCAATTTAGAGAATGTTTCTCCAATTACTATCTCTGCTGAGCTCCAAACAGCCTTCAAAGCAGTGACTCTCCACTGTCCAGAGACGATCAGGAGCACGGGCTTGGCCAGCACTGATTGACAGCCCAGCAGGCAATTCCCCTGAAGTTCCTGGACCCAAACCCCTGCTTGCCCTGGACAGGGACAATGAGGTCCTCCTTTCCCAGACAGGCTCACAAGGCGAGGTCACCAGCCCAACATCCACCAGACAGGCTTGGACGCTGGATTTTTGTACCCCCTCATCGAGGCTCCTGATCCCTTCAGGAAAACGTCGGGAAACATGAGGGCTGACCACCCCGCTACCCCCAGCAGAGGAGCCCAGGGTTTTGACCAGAGACACTTCCATTCAATTCCGGGACCCACTGTGTCAGGGCAGGAGGGGGATGGGCTGCATTCTCAGTGACCACCAAAATAGCTGCACACCCCCCCCCAAAAAAAAGGGGAGCCCCATCCTTCTAGCAGCTGTGTGAGGAACTCTGAAAGAGACCTGCTCACCAGGGAGAGGTAGGGACAGCCTCTGGCATCTTTGGCAAGCAGTTTCACAGCTTGAGCCCACGGGCCTGGAGTCTTTTTCCTTTAACTGCCACCTTCTGGAGGCCTGGCCATTGCCAACCTAATCCCAGAGCCCAGGATTTCTGCCCTCCGGTTTCTGGCAGCTGAGTGGAGGAGTGGCCATTCTAGCCCAAGCTTGGACTTGACCTCTCCTTCTCCTCTTCCACCTCAACTGCCTCTTACTCCTCATTCTGGTCACTCAGTTATTGGAGTCTCCTTTCACCACAGTTGCTGGGCACTGGAGACCTACGGGTGAATGACGACCATTCCTCTGGGCAGGAGGAGCTCACGCTCCCATGAGGGAGATGCACACATGTCCACACCTACACACTGTGGCCTACTGCAGTCTGTTGTGGGTTGTTGAGGGGGGTGTCCCAAGGGCTGCCAGAGGACTCTTGGCCCAGTCAGGGAGCTCAGGGAGGCTTCCCTGGAAGGCTTCCTGGTAGAGGTGGTACCTGCCCAGGCTGGATTTTAGGATTAGGAGGTATCTGTCACAGAAAGAGGTTTTTGGACAGAGGATTTCCCAATAGCATAAGCTCGATGGAGTAAGGATTTTTGTTTGGTTTATTACCCAGTACCTGGAACAATGCCTGGTATAGTAGATGCTCAATAGACAGATACTGAAAGAAAGAAGAAAAGGGAGGGAGGGATAGAGAAAGAGAGGAGGAAAGAATGAATGAGCCTGAGGTGGATATACTAGCAATGACTGGTTGTATTCTGAGGACCAAAAGTACAGTAGTTCCTCGAGGCTGTGGTTTAGGTGGGTGGGGCTGGGAAACGGGCCTTATCTCATCCCATTGTTGCTGGTGTCCCTTTCTTATCTCCACCCTGGGTCCAGAGCTCCTTCGGGGATGAGACCCTTTTTTCCTTTCCTGGTTCCCCAACCCCTGGTACATACACTGAGTTGATGTACACACAGGTTCTGAACCTGTGCTTGGTGGTGGAGACACGCAGATGACTCAGACTTCGTTCCCCTCCCTGCCCGCTCTGGCGGAGGAGACAGACAGTAAACAACGGCTACAACAAGAGGCAGAATGACCACAGAGAGCCACTACAGAGGTTCAAACAAAATGAGACCAAGCAGGGGGATGGATGAGTTTTGCTTTGGTAGTGAAAAGCATAAAGGTCTTAGAGGAGAAGATGGCATCGAACAGCATGTTAGCCCTAAGCAATGGTCCAAGGGGGATGTTGCGTGGGAAGAATTCCTAGTAAAGACAGCAGGCTCAAAGATGTGGTCGCCCAAAGATGCGAAGGTGGAGCCGGGGGATTCAGTGGGGAAAGGGAGGCTGGGGTTTGGGATGCTGTTTGTTTTTAGGGGTTTGGACTGGATCCTCTTGGATTACCATGTGCACACTTGGTTGGGGCTGCTGAGTGGTCCCACTTCCCAGGAACCTGTCAACTGCCTTCTCTCCAGCAGGCTGGGGGCTCCCTGCTTCCTCTGAGTCCTTTCTTTTAGCCTCACCAGGTACCTACTGACACAGAGCCTCATTCTGGGTCAGGCCCTAGCAAAGGGCAGACCACAAAGACAGAGTGCCTGGCACAGGTTCCCTCCTCTCCTCTTGCCACATGTGCTCCGAAAGAAGGTGCCAGTCCTTTTTTCGGTGGGGGTGTGGGGGTGTGGGAAGAAAACTGCAGAAGGGAAATCAGCATCACAGAACATCAGATTCTCAAGAGATATTAAAGATCTTCTAACCCTCCTTTCTCATTTAACAGATGAGGAAAGTGATGTCCAGACAGGCTTGTGCTGCAGGCCTGGTGCTAATAGGGCATAACCAACTTGGTAGATAGACACTGCCATAGTCCAGCCAGAGAAGGGCAGTGTTTTCCTTTAGGCAGGACCTGACCGATACTCATGATCCTTATAATCTGTGGGCCTTGCAGACCCAAGATGAGTCAGGCTTCTTGTGAGTCAGTCTGTTGACAAGCCATCCTTGGCCATTCCTAGCCCATCAGAAATAGAAGTCCAGGGGAAGGGGATGAACAGGCCAATTTAATTAGTGTGGGCTCTAAGGTACCTTAAGGTAGCCCTATTAAATTAAACAGCCTAGGGGAAAAAATAACTGTAATTATTTCCTTCAACTCCCTCCAATCTCCATGCTTCCCTCATTCACAAAACAACCTTTAAACTAGGGGCTTCCATACAGACAACCATAGACTAGGGTTCGGTATTTCCCCTTTTCGGTACCCTTCCCAGGCGATCTCCAGGTCCCCCCAGAGAACGGAGTGCGTCCAGAGGCATCCGTAGGGCCTGGCTGTATTCTAATTTAGGGAGGCTGTTACACTGAGTAGAACATTATTCCAAAAATGCACGAGTCTCCTTCCTGAACCAATGCAGATCGGTTTGCTGCGGGGCATTTCTTTTAAAAGCCCCTTTTCTCTTTTCAACAGATCAAAATAAGCAAACTTTAATGGTAGGGAATTATTCTTTATTTTGTTGAAATTTAGTTCTGAGTTTTCCTACTTGAAACGTGTTTTCCCCAGGACACTGACCTATCCTTTAATTGTTTGGTGCGAGGCATGTTAGGGGGAGGGGCGTTACTTGTTTATTGGAACAGCGCAGTTAAAAAAAAAAAAAATCAACCTAGGCTAACAGTTTCAAGGCTCCCCTAAAGATGTATCCAAACAGGCAGCCAATCAGCGCTTACACAGCTTTTTCTGCTTGACTCTTTTAAAGAGACAGTGCCGACAGTGTTTTATCACATTTAAAGAGAACCGCGCTCTGAAAGCAGTCTGAAAATGGGGGAGTCTTCCCCTATTTCGCTGGTTTCTGGTCTAAGAAGGGAGTCATCGTGTCTACTTGGGGTTCTCAGCGTGGACAGAGAGGAGTCCGCGGCAAATAGCTGGGTCACTCTGCCAGCACCCCCCCCCTTTCCCATTGTACCCCTGGGTCACTGACCACGGAAGCTCCCCCCCCCCCCCAGCCCGGCACTCTTGCCCCCCCCCCCCCTCCCGAATTTAGCTCCATTTATTTGAAGTTTGCTGATTTCTGTGGCGCGCATTTCCACGTTGCAGGGCACCCAGGTGACGCCCCGGTACCCGGGAACGGCACAGTCTCCTGCGGAGAAGCCAAAGAGCTAACTTGCGAGGGTTGCCAGACCTTAGAAATTTGGGAGCAATCACTCTCCCTTCTCTTAGCACAAGTCCCCCCCCATCCCCCCAGATTCCCCAAAGCACGCCGTGGACCTCTATCGCGCGGCTCCACTTTGGGGCTTTCCAAAGTATTTTAATGATGTAGTAAAGGAGCAGCCGCGCGCCTCGGCGCCGGCTCGGGCCGCTCAGCTCGCAGCGTGGAGCCCGGGGCCCGACACTCGGAAGGCGGACAGGGCAGGAGGGAGGGCCGGGGGCGGGGCGGCTGGGGAGCTGACTGGAGTCTGAGGAGGGGGTCGGGGTCGGAGCCCAGTGGGGAGGGCCGGCGAGGGGGAGGGGGAGATAAGGGCTGGGCCGGCGCGGGCCGGGCTAGGGGGGTGTTGGAAAAGAGGCCAGGGGCAGATAAGGGAGAGGGACGTGGCGGGAGGGAGCCGGTGGCGCTCCGCTTAGGGGTCCGCGCCCCCTCCCCTCCGACGCTGCCGCAGCGCCCCCGCCCCCCTATGGTCCCCGCCGCGGAGAGCGCCGGGCAAACCCCCTCGTCGCCGGGGCCAGGAGACGAGAGCTCCCCCGGCCCGATTCGAGTCCCCTCCCCACAGCCACAGAAAAGAGAGGCGCGCGCCCCCGGGCACCCCCAGCTCAGCCGCAGAAGCAGGGGCAGCGGCTCGGTGGAGGCGGCCGCAGCGGGGACTGCCGCGGCCGGGCGCTGACAGGGCGTCCCTCCCGGGCCGCCGGGCCCGCCCCCGCGCGCCGATTGGCCGAAGCCGCCATCAATCGCAGGACGTTGACGCCCGCCTCGCTTCCTCGCCCGGGTAGCCACGTTCGGTTGAGCTCCAAGTAGACCAGCGGCAGCGGCGGCGGCAGCGGTGCCGGAGGCGCAGAGGGCGGCGCAGGCGGAGCCGGGCGGGCGGGCGCACGAGCGAGCCAGCGGGCGGCCGGGCCGGCGGGCGAGCGGCGGCGGCAGCGGCACCCCAGGCCGAGCCGGCGCGGGAGGAGTTCCAGGGCGATGGGGCCGCGGCCGGGGCTGACGCTTTGACAGCTGGAAAGAGCGCGGAGCCAGCGCCTGGGGGGGAGGGAGGGGAGCGCGGCGAGGAGAGCGCGAGCGGGCGAGCGAGCGAGGCCGGGGAGGGGGCCGGGAGCGAGGGGGCAGCTCGGGAGCAAGCCGGAGCGGTAGCGGCGGCGGCGGCGGCGGCGGCGGCGGCGGCAGCGAGGCTCGGTGCCCTCTTCTCCGCAAACCATGTTTGCCAAAGGCAAAGGCTCGGCGGTGCCCTCGGACGGGCAGGCTCGGGAAAAGTAAGCCCTATTTTCCAAGTGGCGGCCGCGCCGTCGCCGTGCTGCGGGAGGGCGGTGGGAGGCAGGTGGGCGGGCGGGGGCTGCTGCGCCCCGGGCCCGGCGCCGCCTGCCTGGCCCCTTCCCCGAGGCCGCGGCGGGCGGCGTGGGAGAGCCCATTGTTGGGAGGCGGCGGAGGCCGGGGCGTCGGGGGGCGCCGCCGGCGGAGGGGGCACCTGGTGGCCGCGGGGCGTGCCGGGCGCGGGGGCCCTGCGGAGAGGGGTGGGCGAGGTCCCGAGCGCGAGCCTGGGCGCCCGCAGCGGCGGCCGCACTTTGCCCCGCGGGCGCGGGCAGGGGGCGCGTGGCTCCCGCAGCCCCGAAGGCTCCTTTTGTCCGCCCGCGGCGTGAGGAGTGCGTGCCGGGGGCTTTGTTCGGCGGGGAGCGCTCTCCCTTGCATGCCCCTCGGCCTCGCCTCCCGCCCCGCGCTCTCCGGGGCGCCGCGCTGGGCAGGGACGGCGGCGCCGGCTTGGCCCTGGGCTTGGGGGACAGTTGCTTGGGGGGGAGCTGATGAGGGTGGCGCTTTGCTGCCCTCTCCAGAGCGCGCTGAGCACCCCGGAGTCCAGGACTGAGTCTCCCCGGACCCTCAGAGCTGGAGAGAGGGTGGCAATGAGTGGGTCGGGAAAAGGAGGGAGGCTCTGGGGTCGGGAGGCTTACAGAGTTTGAGAGACCTAGGCGGATTTGGCCCCGACGCCAGTTGGAAGTTCAAGTTTGGGGGGCTGCTCTCTAGCTCTCACGGCTCGAGGCAGTGCGTCCCCTGGTACTCACCCCCTGACTGCTTCCACCCGCGGCCCCAAGACAGGGCCGAGCTAGCTGCTCACCTCTGGTTGGGGCCACAATGGGACAGCGCAGATAGGGCTGGAAGCCGGCTGGCAAGGTCCAGAAGCGAGCGCCCCGTGTGATCTGACGCCTTCCCTTTTTTCTGTGCCCCTTGCCCACTTTCCAGGTTAGCTTTATACGTCTACGAATATTTACTGCACGTAGGAGCACAGAAATCTGCACAGACCTTCTTGTCGGAGGTGAGTGGAACTCCCCCCACCAACCCCCATCATCCAATTTCTTGACACCCCCTCTTCCCCACTATTCTTAGAGCCTTTGTTTTCAGGAACAGCCACTGTGGCCACCATTTTGAATTTTTATCACCTTTTGGCATTTATTGTTAGTTGGTCTTCACAGCCTTTTGGCTCCGGGAAGCCCCCAGCCCACCCTTCCTCTCTGCTCCTCTTAAGCGGTCTCTGCTCTCTGCTTTACAGATTCGATGGGAAAAAAACATCACGTTGGGAGAACCGCCTGGGTTTTTGCACTCGTGGTGGTGGTAAGTTTGTGTGATAGTTTTGCGTGTGTTTGTTTTGTTCTGAGACCTGGGTCTGGGTGAACAAAGACAGGCAGCCTGGAGCAGAAGCCCACGCCTTAGCTTTTGGGCTTGGCACAGACCAGGGCGCCTCTGGACATTCAGACTAGGGCTGGTGAAGGAGGAAAAGGACAGCAGAGGCTGGTTCCTGAAGTTTTTGCTTCTCTTTCCCCTCCTATTGAGAAGCTCCTAAATCATGCCTAGTGTTTATATAGAAACTCCTTTACTTTCCTATCTCTCTCCGGGGCACCAGGCCGGGTCTTGAAAAAACCTTGAAGGATTTTTGTCAATTCTACATGCTGCTTTAATTAGAGGGAGTGGGGGTGGGGTAGGGTGGGGAGGATACCAGGTCTGTTTTACAGCTGGCCTGTCCCTTCCTTTTTCTTCTGTGAGCTCCAAACCTTTAGAGAGCAGCTCTACTGGGTCCTTTCCCAGGCACCCTGAGAAAAAAAGCAAGAAGGGGCTGCCACTTCCTTTAAAGATACTGATTCAGACTGACTGGACTTTCCTCTCCTCTGTGGGCCCTCCCCCCAACCCCCAGCATCCCTAAAACCACAAAGTTTCATTTTACCAAGAACCTTAACTGGTTGGTGTTGACCTCACAGAGTGCTGATAGTCGGTAGTTGGTAGTTGGTGGCTTTCCCTTATTTGTGACCCTTTCCCTCCTTTATCTGGGTCCTGCTGGGGTGGGACCTCTGTCGGTCCAGGTCTCTCCTTGTAGGTTTGCGTAAGAACAGGGGCTGAGGGTCAGCAGGAATGAGTCGCTGTGAGACCTGGCTGTTTCCCCGGGACCGATTGGTAGAGTCTCTGGCGTCCTTTTGAAAAGGACAAGAAAGCAGAATGGCTTTTGATATTTTGGTGGAGTTCAGAAGGATTGGAGTGCCACGTCTTGGGATCTTAGCTGTGCGTTTTTACCTGACCACCAGTTCAGGTTACTGTTCCGAGTCTCTTTGAAATACTGGGGGGCAGGGGGGGCGGCGGGGGGATGAAGTGTCTGTTCTAACTTGCACAGAGAAAATGCGTTTTTAATTATTTCTGCCAAACTTGGAACTGCGGTGCTGTGGCTTGAGGATTCTACCTGTAGGAGTGGGTGATAGGTTTTCTGGGGTGGTTTGGGAGAGCAGTATGTGAGCGGGGTGGGTGCGTCTGACCATCACGGATTTTTGCAGAACCTCGGGTTTAGGAGTAAAAGTTACTGAGAAGGGGGCCAGGGAGTTTGTAGTGTTCGAAATCTTTAGTGTGTGCTGTTAATCCAATGTGTGCTACTTCAGGGGACAGAAAGGAATGTTTTTGAGCCTCTATCTGCAGCTACTAGGAGCCTCCTGTTTTCTCGTTCTGTCTGATTTTCTTGTTGTGTCCATAAGCGGCACCCCCCAGCCCCTGCCCCAATCTTCTCCAGCCTTGTCTCAGGCCCAGGAACGGGGAGAGTCTGTTGTGCTGGACCTGAGCAGTGGTGGCTCTGAGCCGCTCTGTCTGTGGTCTTGGTAGAAGTTGCTTCCCTGCCATTCGACACTGAGCAAATGACAGCTAAGACTCTCCAGGTGGGAGGAAGCCTAGGCGCTGATTCGGAGTTGATCAGGCCCCGGAATTTGGACACCTTGAGCGAGATGGCTTGTTTGATGATCTGCTGAGTCGGTTGTTGCTGTTGGGGACAGGAGCTCTAGATTGGGAGTCAGACTTATGCCCAGGTGCCCGTTTCCTTTGAGTGGTTCCCAGCCCTGGGCCTTGGGCTTCTGACCTGAAGAGGCTTTCTAGGGCCCCGTATTAATACCAGTGACTACCGCATGTTTGTGTAAGCTTTTACTGGTTGACAGATGACTTGTGGGTCTGTTCTCATGTAATACAAAGTGTTAGAGTGACTATACCAAATCTTGGAGGCCCGTATGAGGCAGAGATATCTAGCCCTGCCCCTTGCCCCCTACCCCCACTGCCCTTTGCTGGATTGGTGGACAGGTGCCTCTCTGAGGAGGGCTATTTCAACATGAAAGGACAAGATACTGGGTCTCCTTTGGCTAATTGATATGCATTCTTTAGGGGTGTGGGGGGGATGGTTCTTGCATAAGAATTCCTTGGGGGAGGGCCTGGATGGGACTGAAGGGTGAGATGGGAGGGGTGGGGGTGTGGGCTCTGGGCTCTGGGATTAAGAACCTGTAGGAAGTTCCTTTATTGCTAGTCACCCAGATTGCTCCGCCTATGAATCATAGTCCTGACTTTGACAGTTTAACCTTTTTGTGAAATGTAGCCATTTTGGTTGGGGGGATGGTGGTGAAAGGAGCACAGATGAAGGAGGCCCAGATTCCTACCCAGATTCCTACCTGTCCTATCTGGACCCCCATGAATGGGTTGTACTAATCCATCCAAGCTTCAGTTGCCTCTTGAATAAAGTAGGGTTAGTCACCTCCCTTAAAGCACCACCGTAGTACAAGCAAGGTCACGGGCGGGAGGCATCTAGCGCACAGTAGGTGCCTCATGGCCAAGAACTAATACTCTTAGGGCAAAAGTCTGGCTTGCCAGAAGATGTTGGTCCATTGTGTTTTCAAGCCCGAGTTTAAAGGCTGGAAATGTAGGATTAGAGCCTTTGGGAGACCCCGTGCTGTTAGCCCCATACGGTGTGCACTTGTTGCTGGTACACGAGTGATAATTAGTAACCCGATCTTATTTTATTTTTCAACTTGCAGCGTATTCTGGGACCTTTACTGTGCAGCTCCTGAAAGGCGAGACACTTGTGAACATTCGAGTGAAGCAAAAGCCTTTCATGATTACGTGAGTAACAAATTTTTAATCCTGGCAATAATTACAGGGTTGGATAGCTCTAACTTCTTTAGTACCAGAAGCAAATACACAGCCATTTGGCAGTGGTCTTTGTTTTCTCCTAGCCTTTTTGTTCTGCCCACCTCCCTGCTGCCCTTGCCCCGTTCTAACTTGGGGAACCGTGTTTCGTAATGTGGTAATTATGCAAAAGAGTATAGATACCTATCTGGAGGATAAAATGGTGGTGTTAGGGCTCAGCTGTAAGAGGCTGATGTTCAGAGCGGACAGTTAGCTAGCTGGGAAGGGACTGAGTCTCCTTGGTGTTGGTTTAATTAAAAAATTTGCCGTCGCCACTGCCACAAAACAAAAACAAACACGAAACTTGTGTTTCAGAGCTGAAGGGCTGGTTGAGTGAGAGTTTGGTGAAATGGACTCCTTCCTTACTTCCCAGGGAGCAGTCTTTTCAAATTGTGTTTTGAGGTGTGTGTGTACGAGTGTGTGTATGCGCGCGTGTGTGGTTTGTTGGAGGGCTCAGGTTGTGCCCACTGAGACCATGTGTACTTTGAAGTCCTTGGCTGGTCCATAATCTTGTGTCCAAAATGTTCTTGTGAAGATAGTTAGTTTCATCACATCATAGCGCTTGCTACCCTATCATTCATCCTCTACCTGGGTGAGTTTCTTAAGATTTATGAAATGCTTATAAGAGCGACGTCCGTTGCATATCCATCTCCCATGGCAGTCCCCCTCAGAAAAAAA
Source organism: Mustela nigripes (assembly GCF_022355385.1). Lineage (NCBI taxonomy): Eukaryota > Metazoa > Chordata > Mammalia > Carnivora > Mustelidae > Mustela > Mustela nigripes. The sequence continues at coordinate 43,606,369 of NC_081570.1, read as the reverse complement.
TTAAACTCCAAACATGGGTTGGAGTCAGAATTTATGATCAGATGAAACACGATCTGGAGGAGGTGGGAGATGGAAGGGGAAGTGTCTGCAGTTCTTCCCAGCCTCCTTCCAGGCTTCATCTCCCGGTGGCCTTGTAGATGGGTATGTGTGTGTGTGTGTGTGTGTGTGTGTGTGTGTAAAAGAGTGTGCATGTGCACATGCACATGCACACAAGAGGTGGTTTATTTGGTCTTGCACTTTTTCATGAGGTCGGTAGGAATGGTCTCCAAGTTCTAGGGTATGGAAGTTGGTTTCTTGAATGTTGTCAGGGTCCACCCACTTGGTCAGGCCATGTGTGCCCCCTGTTTGCAGAGGGGGGACGCACCTAGGACACCAGAAACTGGCCTAGGACACGTGAACCCATCTGGTTGATTTTCACAAGTGCCATTACCATGAATGTCTTTTTGGTGACAATTGCTCCTGTAGTAGACAGAGTTAGCCGCTCCGCAGGAGGCTCACTGGTTTTGAGACTACTCAACGGGATGAACTCTTATTATGACTGAAAAGTTAATGCCCTTGGACAAGACCGCTGAGGAAGTGGACCTGTTCTTGTGCCTCTCCAAGGTTGAGAAAAAAGCTGGAGCATGGTACTTATGGTCTGGTAAACTTTAGTAGTAAAAGGTGAGGTGACTGGTTCTCTTGTGATGTGGTTCTTCTGGGAAAATCCGTGGTGATGATCTTAGGGTTTCCTGAGCTGGAGGATGGGGGAGGAGGCCAGAAGGAACATTAAGCATATAAAAATAGTTGGTGAATTTGACCTTTCTACCTAGTAAAAAAAATCTTCCTCTTTTTTTTTTTTTTAAACAGTTAGAGAGTGCATTCCTGTGTGGCCAGTCTTGGCTGTGCAAATGGTTTTAGAGCTGTGGGGGATAGGTGGACATGCCTATTTCAGGTAAATCTCTTGATAGAGATGTCTTTGCTATCTTTTGCAAGTCGTTGAAGAAGTTAATAATTTTTAACTAAGTTTGGTGCTCTAGCAAATGATGTGAGGTGGTGGCAATTTGTGGTTTGGTCTGCATCTTGAAATAATACGGGTGGCAGTGAAAGCTCACATGGGTTTGCTTTCCATAATTTATTAAGGAATGGTGGCAGAATTATGTGGCAAGTTGAAATCGGCATAGATGTGTAGAAGATGCTACTAAGTATTGCAGTCCCACTGATTGAGGCCCAGGATTCACAGATTTGGGGGAATAAAGCCCTTTTCCCTAGATTGGAATCCGTTTGGTGTCATTGGCTTGAGAGTGAGGTCACGTGGGGGGGTGGAGTAATGAATGGCGACAGGGAGGGCACATCTGTATGGTGGAGGAGTTCCGGGGTGACATTGGATTGCCGGGGTGACAGAGGACCAACTGGTAAATTAAGAGAAATTTAAGACCATTAAGAAAAGGAACTGTCTCTTCTCTTTGGCCTTCTCAGACCTTCGTGTCTTCCGTCCATCCCCACGGCTACCATCTAGTTAGCCCTCATTCCTTCTTGCTAGAATTGTTGTCTCTTTCCAAGCTCCCTTCCTCTTGTCTAGAATGCATGCCTCTCTTATCCATTCAAATCGTATCCATCTCTTAACTTCTTTGTGGACTTCTGTGATAGTTTCCAGCACACTCTGATCACCCCACCTCATTGTCTGTGGAGACCATCTATCTGTGTACACAGAGCCTTTGTTGGCAGCTCTCCATGTACTGGGCCCCCGTGCTGACCACTTTGGTTTAGTCTCTTGTTCCAGCTGCCAGTGGCCTGGTGAGAGGGGTATTGTTAATTCCCATTTTGCAGATGAGGAAGCCGAGGCCCAGAGAGGTGAATCCACAGCTAACGGGTAGAATGAGGATCCAAACACAGTCTGTCAGCGACTCCAGGGTTGCGGCCCCTGACTGCCGAGGCTCAGCCCTGCTGGTCCATGGCGAGTGTCATTCGTTCTCACCTGTTCCCACTACTTTCTCTTCTAGGCATGTCTTTCCAACTGCAGCTTATTAGTTTTTTCCCTGCCAGAGGCTGTTCATTCGTCTACAGAGCTGTCTGTCTCTGTAGCTCCCACAGTACCTTGCACACAGTAGGCGTGCGTGCTCATTGAATGAAGGGCTTGAAGACCTACGGGTAAGGAAAAATAGGTCATTTGGGCTCACTGATGAGCCTGGCCTAGAACGGCCATTGGCGTGTTGGAAGATGTTCCTTTGGTGCTTTCACTTTTGCTGGGTGGTCTTGAGCACGGTGTTCTAACACTGGTTAACTAGTTACCTTACATCCTGTCGGTAAGAGTGGGCAGTAACTAGCCTTGGTGTGTGGGGGTAGTGAGTATCAAGTTCTTGCGGGGCAGGGGTCAGGGAGGGGTTGCCCGGTTGCTGCTGTGGGGCTGGAACAGTCTTGGGAAAGGACCTGTCTCCGCTCTTCTAGGGAAAAGATTTTGTGTTCCTGACAAATTGTCTCCCCTTCCTGACAGTGGGGTCAGGGGTCAGGTGATCATAAAGGTTCCTCTCCGGTCAAAGCCAGGCTGTAGGGCCTGGAATGAGCCAGGTGACTCAGTGGGGGAGGGGGTTTAAATTATCTTTGAATTGCTGAGTTTTCATATGAGTCAGTCTGTCCTCTCTCCCGCCCTCCCCCCCAGCCCCCAAACACCTGGAATGTTATTTGTAAGCTCTGATGTTGACTACGTGTAACGTGGAGTGTTTGGGCATTCAGTACGAGAATAGACTTTTCTGAGAAATCCGTTTATCCTAAGTCAGAAGAGCCCCGAGGTCCTGGGAGGAGGCTCATGGGGACCCTGCTGTGGTTTTGGGGGGCTCTTCTACTCTCACCAGAGCAGTGCTCCTCAGGGCATCGGTAAAAGGCCTTGGGGTACCATTGGGTTCTCTTAGACCCTGTTGTTTGGGGCCTGGCCTTTTGTGGGGTGGATACCTGTTCCACCTGAGTCTCTCACCTTGGGCCAACTTCTCTGCTTGCTTTCCCCCCCCCGGCCCGTGTGGCTGGTAGAAAGAAGTATTTTCGGTGCCTTCTTGGCTGCCAGTGGCCCTTTTCCTTGTGTGGTAGCTAAATGTGTGTTTTCTTCTTGGTAGAGAAATGAGTGGAGTAGGTGTGCCCTGGCAGTGCAGCCTCTGACCTGGAGGTGCTGGAGAGCTGTGGGGGCTCCTTGCGCGGCTCATGTCACGGCAGTCGTTATAAAGCCTTTCAGGGCAGGCTTGTAGTTGGGCCTCATGGTGCATCAGGGGTTATTCTTGAGTTTCAGCCCCATTTCACAGATGAGGAAACCGAGGCCTGGAGTTCAGATAGTCTGTGCAGGGGCATGTAGCGGGGGTGGGGGTGGGGTGGGTGGCAGAACTAGGACCAAATAGGATTTTTCAGGTTCTTCCTCTCAACTTTTGGCAGCCCTCATTTGTGAATAGAATTCCTGCTGAATGGAGGGGAGGTGCTGACACTTGGCCCCAAGTGTGCCCATGTATAGTCACTGAGGAAATGAATTGGGCAGCGAGTTAGTCTGAAGCCCCTGAGAGGTGAACTGCGGAATCACTGGCAGAGGGGGACAGGAGCTCGGGAAGGGAGTTTGTTCTGGTACAGTGGCTCTCTTGGCAGGGAAAATGTGATAAAAGCTCTGGCCCTTCCTTCCAGAAAATACCCGTGTCCCCACAAAGGAGACTTTGTACCTGATTTCGGAAGGTGTGCAGACTGCTGCCCCTGACCCTGGCCCTGGCCCCTCTGTGATTCCCAGGGAAGAACTTGGGGCAGATACTAGACATGGAATCCCATGACCTTGATGAGTGTGGATCCTCAGTTTCTCCGCTCTGAAGACCTGAGGTCCCTTTCTGCTCTGCCATTGTGAGCCCCTGACAAGGAGGGCCTGGCTCCCTTTCCCCCTGTGCCCCCAGCTGTGAGCCTATGTCTCCAGGCTGCCAGGGGGGATTAGGCAAGTGCCCCAGAGGCCTAGGCGTGGACGTGAGCTGAGGTATTTGTGGCTCTGTGGCAGGGGTCCAGCGTCCTTGGTGGGTTTGAAATAGCAAAGTGATATTTGAGAGGGCTCTTCTTGGATGTGCTGAGCTGGGGTTCCTGCCAGGAGGGGAGTGTCCGTGCCTGCCAGAACCCTTCGGGGGGCAGGGGCGGGAGAGGACAGCAGTGCAGGCAGAATGGGAGGGGAAGGGCCACGACCCGCCTCTGAGGAGCTGGGGAGTGCTCTCCCCAGAGATAAGCCAGCCTAGCCATCTGCCCAGAGGTCCTGGCAAGTTCGTAGCAGTTGCCTTTGGCTCTGACCCTTGGCACCCTTGTGTGGCAGATTAAAAAAACAAAACATACACACAGTTATTTCTTTCCCCACCCGCCTTGGAGCTTAGACTTTGTGTTGCATCCTTTCTTCGGGCTCCTACCCCATTTGCTGCCATTCCTCTCACCCCAAAGGCTGCCAGACTCTTCCATCGGTAGCTAATTAAACACTAAATGAGTAACTGGAATTGCATTTTGCCAGCACCCAGGCTGTGCAGCCACCTTAATGGGTTTCAAGTGGCGGCAAGACCCCAAATTGCAAATCCTTGCCCTTTATTTCAAGGCAGGAGGTGGGGCCGGGGCAGGGGCGGGTAGAGTGGTGGGGACCCAAACAAAGTTTTTGGCAGTGGTCACTTCATTTGAACTCCAAGACCAGCCGTGTGCACGTCTCTGCATAATGCCATCTTTGTTAGCTAAGCATTTGCAAACTTGGACCAAGAGTTAGCTCTGTGGGCCACTGGGCGGGAGGAGCCAGAGACACCCAGCTCTCCCTGCAGTGTCCCCGAGGCTGTCTTAATTTTCCAGGGGAAGTGGGTGCTCTAGTGGAGACCTCAGGCCAGACCTGCCTGGCCCCCTTCCCCCTGACTTTTCTGCCTGTGTGTGTGTGTGTGTGTGTGTGTGTTTAAGTCTTGAGAGGGAGAAGTGGAAGGGAGGTGTGTGCGCTTGAGGGCCTGTCAGCCAAGATAACAGAAATGTTAGACTAGCTGTAGCCTTTATAATAGTGTCTAGGGTTTAGAGTATTTAGAAAAATTAATCTTTTTTAGCTTGGTAATAATTCTGACCACGGCACAAGTGCATTAGACGATTCACATAAACTTCTTTAATACATGTTGCTAGGAGCTTACAGCAAATAGACAATAACGATTGTTTGTTTTTGATTCGCCAGGGTAATGGGGTTTTCTGGAGCCCTGGCGAATGGGCTTAAGAAATGCTTCTCTCCCGTGTTTTATTTTGTTTTTTCTTGGGTCTTGAATCCTCTGGATTTTGAAGGGCTTGGGCTCTGGCTGGGACGCACACCTAAGTTCCAGCCCTCACTGTCGGTTCCTGGTAGGATGACAGACTTTCAGGTTTCCTGCTGTGTGGGTGGGGGAGTGGTGATCCCTTGGCACGAGAATTGAGTAGTATCCCCTACATAGAATGGTTGTCTCTCTGTGCCTGGTGAGTTTGTTTCTTTTGTCTCTGCAGCCTTAAAGTTTTCCCCCAAACCTTTTAATATGATGGGGACAACGGCATCTTTTTCTGGGAGGGCAAGCTGACCTGAGGGAAGTGGACACTTTAATTTCCCATGGGTGCCTGCCAGTGCCTGTGCTCCCCTGATGTGCCATGGCGTCCCTCTTCGATACCAGTTGTCTTCTCTCCTCCCCACACCCCTGCAAGGGGCAGAGCGGGCAGTCCTGCCACAAGCTTGCTCCGATAAGTGCTCCCCAGAGACGTCTGCACCCCTTATCTGTGTGCGGCAGAGAAGTCCTGTCCCCATCCCACATGGTGAAGTGGTAAAGACCCAGAGGGGGCTTGCGACTTGACATCAGCAGAAATCAGGATTCAGATTTTGGCTCCACAACAACCCCTTGTTCCTGGGGAAGCCTCCGCTGCTCAAGGTCCATTCTCTCCATGGTGGAATAGGCACAGGGTCGACCTGGCTCATCCTGCCGCAGAGGGGTTGAGAGAAAGGCAAGGAAGCCCGGCCAGAGGTTAGTTGTGTGGTAAGGTGCTGTGTAGATGCTGACAGGGATGGACGGGGTCGAAAGCCTCTAAGTTGAGTTCCCCTGTTCGATATGGAGACTGCCCTTGCCCGCCTCACTCAACTTTTTGGTGGTGCTGGGAGTCCCAGAAAGGAGCCTTAGGAAGCGAGCTGGGGAAGGGTCGCTGTTGGGGATCTGTGGGAGGCTGGTGCTTGTGCAGGGGCTGCTTCCTGATTGGGCTTCCTGGCTCAGCGTGAGGGAGGCGGCGGTCAGTCGGCTCCCAGACCAGGAGCAGGAGACGCTGAGGTGTGTGCGGTGCTGACGGTTTCACTGACGGGCTGCCTGCTCCGTTCACTGTCTCACTGAAGAGACAGATGGAGCCCAGGATGGGATAAATGCTCCGAAAGTCCTCGTGCGGGACGATCTCTGTCTTCTGAGGGACCAGGATGCTGTCAGGACGGGTGGTGGGAGAAGGTGAATGGTTCTAGCCCCTGTGGCTGCTTAGAGATGTATTTAGTGTATATCTGCCTGCAGCAGGGTTGGAGGTGATGGAACTGGAGGCGACCTTGTCATCTAACAAGTAGGTCAGCTGAGCTGCAGGGGGGAACCTCACCTGAGGTCCCCAGTAGGAGTCACACCCACAGACCCCATTGGGATCGAGGACACTTTCCTCTGCCTTGCTGCACTCCAAGCTGTGCAGACTCAGGCACGTCAATTGGCCTCTCTGTTTCTCTGTTTCCTCAGGTGAAAAATGGGGTTGATGAAGTATAGCCTCCTTGTAAGGTTGTCCTGAGGATGAAATGAGCTGAGGTGCCTTCATGCACCCTACACCCTGTCTCTCTGATAGGGCCTGGCACAGCAGAAACACCGCACCAGTGTGTGTTTTTCCTTTTGTGACTGCACCTGGGGCCCTGGATGGATCCTGGTTTTCTCGTGGCCAGAAGGGCAGCAGGAGCAGAGTGGGCTTGGTGTGGGAGGTGTGTTCCCATGGACTTGAACCGTCACAGGCTGTCTCACCTGTTGATTAGCGCTCTGGATCCCTGGGTTCAAATCCACCATCTTCCAAGTACCGCTGATCAGCTTGGGGGTGGGGTCACACACACAGCCTCCAGACCAGCCCAGGTGCTCGTCAGGATGAAATGAGACACGCCCAGGGGCACCCTGGCCAGCACCTGGACTGGGTTATTTATTCAGGTTCTGCTCTCCACGTCTCTTGACCTAGGAACCTGGAGCTTTCCCCTGCTCCCCCTCTGACCCTTTCTGTGGTCCCTGAGGTCCCACCTGTGGTCCCACCTGAGATAGGGGCTTTTTCCTCACTTGCCCTCTGGCCCTTCTGTAGGGCAGATGACAGCCTGGAACATGGTGGTCTCCACCAGGCCTGCCAGGACCACCTCCATGGGAACACCCCTCCTTTCTTCTTTTTTTATCCCCAGGAACTCTGTGTCTGTATTCACTTGCTACTTGCTGCCCAGAAGGAGAATGGTTAGGGTCAAGGTTGTATCTCTTCCCTTCCCAACTTGTAGATTGCAAGCTCTCGAAGGGCAGGAACTACCCCCCACTCCTGTGTGCTAACCCCCACTCCTGGGGCTTATTGCAGAGTTTTGAATAAATCCCTAGACTGGGGAGCTGGACTCTGAGCCTCGAGAAGCAGGAAAGGCCTGATACCTGCCCAGGGATCAAATATGTTAGATACATATTTTGATGGAGACGGGCAAGTGGCACATGGTAACGCCTTGTTTTGCAAACTGTGAGCTGTGACCCATTAGTGCCTTTGGAAATCAACTTAGTGGGTCACGACTGGCAGTTACAAAAAAATGAAACCACTGTTATCACACTGAGTAAGCATAAGTATTATTTGGGGAAATCTCTGTTTTCTGGGATCGCCTTGTGAATACACACATGTCCTGAGTTTGCGAAGTCAAGTTTGTTTTCTTAGGGATCTTTGTCTAAGCTTTGAAAGCCACTAGCCCAGAGAGGGCTGGGATTGAGTCTTGGGACCCACAGATGGGCTGAATGAGGCCAAGTGACATGCAGTTGCTGATCCTGCTTGGTGACCTGTAATAAGGAAGGAATGATTCTCACCGCCACAGGTTCTTGAGAGAGCCGTTTCCTCACCGTGCCTCTCGCCTCCTGCGCGGTGCCTCGTGGTTTCCTCGGTGGCCGCCTGTGGCGTTTGCTGCTGTATTCTTTGTGCAGAGAACACGTAAAAGGTGCTTGGCAGATGCTTGCCGAATGTTGAACAAGCAGTAGCTCCCACTTGAAGGCTGCAGCTTGTCCCTGCTGGCTGGCCACGGGGCCCCTCCTGTCCTGGGTGTCTGCGGGCGAGGCGGGGTCCCCGGCCCCCTGCGGAGAGGGTTGTTTGAACATCTGCAGGGCTCAGCCTCTGGCCACGGCAAGAATCTCGAGAACAGGTCTCAGGGCATCCTGTCTGACCCAGGTTGGCCCAGCCTCCCAAATTCTCTGTCCCCTCTCCGTGACAGCTGTTTGCACAGCCCCTGAGGCAGGCTTTGTGTCTCCCGTTCTTTGTGTGCTTGGGGGAAGTGCCTGACATTTCACTTCTGTTTCACAGTCCTCTGACCTTAAGAAGCACGGCCGCTCCCTGGGGCCCCTGTCTGAGGTTTTCCTCTGATCCTTCTCTCCCAGTCACAAAAGGCCATTTGAGAGAGCAGGCTGTGGGGTGGCACGCCTCCCCCATGCCGGGGATGCAGAGCAGGGCTTTGCAGACTGGAGTGGGAGCATAGTGGGCCTTTAGTCCCAGGTGTCTGCCGTGGGCTGGCTCTGTGCTGGTTGGTGCGGGGAACCGAAGCAGTGTCACGGATGGTACGCGGTATTTGGACTCGGAGGACCAGAGATCCAAGTGCTCGTTCTTCCAGATGGCCTTGGGTGAGTCATTTGGCCTCTCTGAGCCTTCGTTGGATCATCTGTGATTTGAAACGATGTTAAGAAAGGCTTGGATTTTATTTTTTTTCCCCCTGCCTCTCAAGCATTTGGGGTGTCGGGTGAGAGCCTGTGAAAATGGTTTGTAAACTGTGGTTCCCCTGTTGAGAAGGAATGTGAACAGACTATCAAATCCTAGAACGTGTGTTGAGAAACACGCTCTCAATTTACAGATGGGGAAACTGAGGCATAGTGGGACGGTAACACAGCCTGTCTGTGGTCAGATGGACACCTGATTCTCGCAGCTGCCACTGAGTCTGGAAAACCTGAGTTCAAGAGTCAGGCGCCTATGCCTGTGCCACAGCTAGGAATTTTTCAGCTTTCTTTGGGCGATGCTGTGGGCTTCCTATGGCTTTGGCCCTCCGTGGCCTGTGCTGAGCGGGGGGCAGACGGCCCAGTGGGCAGGCCTGGCGTTGGGCGTGTGCACGCTGCTGTTCTTTTCTCACTGTCTTTTAGAAGGCTTCCAGTAGCAAATGTTATCCTCTCTCTGGAGGCCCTTCCTCTTGGCAGCGCCGGCCGCCCGCCACCCGCCAGCTCCCGCTTGTGTTACACGAGGCCGCCCTGGCCCGCAGCTCTGGTGGCAGGTTTCGCCGCGGATCTCCGGGCTGGGGAGCCACTGCAGACGGGGGGTGGGGTGGGGGGCTGTTTACGGCATGACAGGGAGTTTCAGCCACCACGTTATCTCCGAATTGGCCAATTGATGGTTTCAGCAGAGCATTTCAGCATCGGGGAAGCCAATACAATTTGAGTTAGTTGTGATGACTGCCACTTTAAATACCGCAGTGAATTTCTGTCAGGAGCTAATGCGTGGGATAGGGAATTGCAGAAAACTTGATCACCAGAGTGCATCAGTCGATTCTGACCCCAAGCTATAGAAAATGAACTGAAATCTAGTTGACTGTCGCCACGTACTTTCTTTGGCATTATTTTGCTAGCAGCATCTCTGTTCCAGGGTACTTGAAGAGAAGAGACGAGGTGAAAATCATGGTGTTGGACTCCAGCCGCCACTGCTGGAGGGGGCAACCCGTCCATGGAGGGCTGAGCCGTTGGGAGTTGGAGTGGTAGTTTCTTACTGAGGGATAAGTAAACTGTGGCGTTGTGGCATAGTAACAACTAGTCCCTCGCCTGACGAAGAAAACTGGTGTTTATTGAGCACTTGCTATGTGCTAAGACCTTGAAGAAATTGTTCTTATTCAGTTTTGTCCTGTTGGGGTAACACGGGACAGGATCTTCTTCCCGTTTCACAAAGGAAGAACTGTTGAGAACAGTGAACAAGTTTAAGTGCTAACTGTATGCCAGACTCTGTTCTGTTCTTTAGGCTTTATCTCTTGTCGTCCTCGGAACAGCCCAGTGGGTTAGGTTCGGTCTGCATTCCCTTTTTGTAGAAAAGGAAAGAAAAGGAAACGGAGGCACTGGAGGGATTCGGTCATGTTGGAGGTGGACTTAATAGGGAAAGTGCTTTTCACTGCCACACCATGCTGGAATTAGTACCAGATTTGACGTCTTTGCTGCCTAATTAACTGACGACCCACTGCCCAGGCCACGGTAGTTTAGTACTAGCGTTGGGAGGAGTAGGTGGGTGTGTGTCATGAGGGTGGTGGGTGAGCTGAAGCCCTACCCGTGAGCCGGGCCGGATGGTTTCTTACCAGGCTGGTTTTCAGTGACCTCGTCTGGGAAGACCACCTCTTGCTTTGGGCCTGCATACCCCCCATGGAGAGTTTTTCCCATCTCTTCACTGACAAGGCCACCTTTTATTAATCCTCAGCCACCTCCTGTGGACTCCATGCCTGAACATATTTCATTTGCAAATAGATTGCTTGCATCAAGTCATCATTTTAACTAAGAAATAGGAAAAATGAGAACTATGGCGTCGCTGATTAGAGCTGCTTAGCTGCTCGGGGGAGCTGGTGTGAGCACACCAGGTTGGTAGAATTCTACTCAACAGAACACACTGGGAATTTTGGTTCCATTTCAGTTGAGGTAGACGGGATTTTTTTTGAGCCAAAAAAGAAAAAAAAAAAAAAAACAACACAACCAAAAACCCCCACCAGCCATGCTTTAGTCTCCAGGAGGGTTTTCAAGAGACCTGGTTAGCATCCTCTGGCTGGGAACCTGTGGCTTCCATCCTAGCAGTGTGGGAGGCTCCTTTGGCCTTGTTTTGGAACGGCCAGGGGTGGGCTTTGAGGAGAGAAGGCCCTTGTGTTTTCCACCCCTGGGGATTAGCTGGTGCAGAATGCAGAGTTAGTCCTGGGTGGGTCATCCTTTGAAGGGCAGGCTGCTCAAAGTCTTCCCGTAGGGAGAAAGCTTGGGTTGGGTGGCCCAAGGGCTGTAAGACTGCTTGGAAGGCTCCCATCTCCAGAAGATGCTCCCCAGACCCCTGACCCCTTCCCTGCAAATAAGTCCCACTTTCCCTACTATTCTGAGCTGGCATCCAGGGGAAGGGATGGTTCACTGGGTAGAAATCCTCTATCACAACCAGACTTCCCCACTGACTGGTTGTGTAAGTAGCCTTCGACTGACTTCACTTTCCTGATTTGTCTTGGGGCTGGTTGAGGGATACAAAAGTGATTTCTGGAGCAGTGGTGACCGACCTGCATTTGCCACACACCCTGGGCCAGGCCCTGTGTGTGGGCATGACGTTTATTCCCGGTCACTCTCTGCTGGGTGAAGGCTTTTTTATCCCCTTCTCTGGACAGGGAAACTGAGGCTTAACTGGTGATGAGGTCATTAAACAGGGGAGTCATGGTTTGACCCCCAGGCCCTTATTCCTAGTCTTCCAAGCCATTTATTCTAACAGACTTTTGGGTGACTTTCAGAGTGGGGGTCCTCGGGGGTCAAAATGCACTTTGAAAGAACTGGATCATTTCCGGTGAAAACTGTAAATGTGCGTCTTTATTAAAAAAAAAAAATGTCAGTGACAGTTTGCTTCCCAGTGAGATGAATGCCGGTAAACCTATTTTGACTGTTAACTTATTTTGTTGCTTAAAAGCCAGTGATATGTAGCGTTGAATTTATTTTTCTTCACAACGTTTAAGTGTTTGCCACTTCTTGAGTGACGTGTGTGATTTTGGGAATTGCCTGTACTTCGGGAATGTAGGCCGCCACTCGCATTTCCAGCTTTTGCCTTAAGAGGGACTTGGGGGCAGGTGTGTGGGGGGCTGCACCTGAGCTGTGGCTGGCGAGCTGGGTGTGTACCTGTGTCTCAGGGCGTTGCCAGAGCCAGAGCCCGCTCGGAAGTTGGGGTCACGGTGGAGAACCAATCACAGGAGTCTTTGTGACTGGAAGCCTAAATATTTATTCTGTTCTGTCCCTAATGAAAACAAATTGTCAACAGTTGTTCAGTAACTGACTAAATTAAAATCTGTAATTAGTCAATTAGATTAAAGAGTTGGCACAACCTGATTGTATCATGCTGGTTAGGTTATTAAGAGAAAGGGTGTGATTTTTAATTACTGAATGCTAATTTTGACAGTTTCAAATAGAAACAGACGTGTTTTTCCCCCTTTCCCTAATTCTGAATGGTTTGGAAAGTAAAGATACTCAGTGTGTAAATTATGGTTGTTTTTTTTTCTTCTTTTCTTCTTCTTTTTTTTTTTTTTTTGAGGGAAAATAATCCGCGGAGGCCCTGCCATAGAGTAGGGAGAATTTACTTAAGAGGCCACATTGGATTTCATTGGACAGGTTAGCTGGAAATCCTTCCTTCTTTGAAGGATGGATGGCCTGGAGTTTGGCAGCTTTGTTTTTGCTTTAAATGAGAAGTTGGATCTGAACTCCGAGTAATTGAGTCATTGAGTTAGAGTTCTTTTTAGGGTCTCCCCTCATCTCTCACCCCGTGGGGCTTTTCTGACCAACACCCCAGAAGCAGTGGTCCGCAAGAGACAGAGTCTGGTGAGGAAACAGCTGTGTATGGGAAGTGTGGTGGTCAGAGACGCCAGCACATGTGAAGAGCCATATCTGACTTTCTAGAAAGTATTTTCTCATGTATGGGGCAGCCATGTGAGAGCGACAGACGAGGTGTAAGTTCTTGCCGCTCTGCTTTATGGCTGAGGAGAACCGAGGGCCTAGGACGGAGGTACCCAGGTGTGGGGTTGCGGGAGGGGTGGACAGGTGGGTGGGAACAGGTCTGTGGGCAGGCAGGCAGACAGGCAGGGGTTCTGTTAGGCACGTTGGTCCAGAGAGGAGAGGGGCGTGGCAGGATGGGGTTGGAAGGCAGGGCCCGCTGGTGGATCTAGGGATATAGAAAGCCAGCAGAGAGTTGAGGATGAATGGAGTAGGCTGATTTTAAAGTGGAGCAAGTCCCTCTATTTGGTTTTTCTTGGGGATGCTATCTCATTGCCTCCCCTGCGAAACCTGGGATACGGGTTGTAAGCAGCCTTGGAGCTGGGGGATGAAATTGGAACTGTTTCCAGACCCCAGCATAGCCTGGATCCCACCTCCCCACTTTTCTACTCAGCTCCCAGCAGCTCACATGTGGTCAATCCTGAAGGCTGTAAGGTGCTCTGCACGTAGGTCATCTTATCTGGAGAGCCGCAAGCCATAGATGAGGTCTAGGGGCTGCTGCAGAAGGCAATCAGCCCTTGCCGGCTCTTGCCTGGGTCCTGTAGTGAGGGATGGTGAGTTGAGACTCTAACCCTGGGTTCCCCGGCTATGGGACTGCTGTTTCCTTATGGCCCGCTGGGCATCGTCCCATGCCTCCCATGCCACTGAATGGTGCTGCTGACAATGAAGTACAGGCTCTACCATTTGCCCTCCGAGTTTTCCATGATCCATTTTGGAAGCACCAGTTAAAGTGGCCATTAGTTCTCAAGTTTAACATTAAAGCAGCAGGTGATCCACAATGAGTCTTTTACGATTTTTTTTTATGTTTATGTATTTATGTATGTATTTGTTTTTTTAAAGATCTTATGTATTTGAGAGAGAGTGAGAGAAAGTGCATATAATGTGGGGGCGGGCGAGGCAGAGGAAGAGGGAGAACTCGACCCCAAGATGCTGGGATCATGGCCTGAGCTGAAGGCAGACGCTTAACCAACTGAGCCACCCAGGCGCCCCCAGGATGAGTCTCTTTTTGAAGGAAGCAGTTTTGCTATTTGTATTTTGATACATATATGGGGCTCTAGGGAACCAGAGTTCAGAGAAGAAGGTGAAGCAGCCTGGACTCTAATCCCCAGTAGGGCTTTTATTTATAGTGTAACCTGTGCCAGTTGCTTAACTGAGCCTCAGTGGCCTCATCTGTAAAGCGGGCTACACTTAACTTGCAGTATTGTTTTGAGATGAGGATGCCAAGCACTTTAGAAAATGCTCTTAGTATTTCTGGAATAGAAGAATGAGAGGCTAAAAGGTAGCCAGTGCTGTGGGGGACAGTATCCCTGCTTAGGGAGCTGCACCAGGAATGTGTGGACACACGAGTAAATGAGAGAGCCTGAATAAAAAGTAGGAAGTGTTTTCAAGTGGTGGTTTGGTGTGTGTTCTGAATTTGGAATTCCTCTTTCAGACTCAGGATCCATAGCCAGGGTTAAAGAGGGGTGTGTGTGGTGTGTGTGTGTGTGTTTAGCGGCAAATAGAAGAAAGGAAGTGACATGGCTAGGAGAGAGTTTATTTTAAAAGCTTCCCCACTGATAGATTTGTAGTCCTGGGTAAATAGGGAAGCTTGTAAAACTTGATTCATTTTCTTCCTGAAGTCTGTTTATGCTGGGGAGTGGGAGTGAGGACAGAGCTTCCCAGAGAACCAAGTGCTTTTTGGTTAGAAGTGTTTGTGTGTCCCCAGCACACTATGTACAGGGCCAGAGCAGGGTCTCACCTCCACCCCTTGCCCCCAGATCATCTTTCCCTTCCCAGGACTGAGTGCCTGTTGCTCAGCTTTGGTCTGGTCTCATCTAGGGATGAGCGAGAACTTCCTGCTCTCAGGATGACTTCCTACTTCCTTCCTGGCCTGTGCTGCCCAGAGCAGGTTGGTTTTTCCCTTTCCCTTTAGTTAGGCAACATACTCTCCCTCATCCCTGTCCAGGCCTGTTCAGGAGGCACGGACAGGCGGCCTGAGTGCCCATTGTCCAGCTGGGAAGCTAGGGTGTGTCATAAATTGTAGGCCCATGTGAGCTGCTCAGAAATTAGAAGCTACTGCACCAAGGAAACCACTGCAGAAGTGGAAAGGTGGTCAGCAGGGAAAGGTGAGAAGGTGGTTAACCTTGTATGTTGGGAAAAGAAAAAAACTGAGGGAATTTTGGAATGTTGGCTGTGTATTTTTATGGTTAGGGTGGAATGTGAACCCTGAAACTTAGATACCAAACATAGCCAGGCTGAAGTTAAGCGAAGGGCCAGGCTCCCTACCTCAGGGCCTTTGCACAGGCTATTCCTCCTTGCTTGAAGTACTTTTTTCTGTTCTTTCTCCCCGTGGGGATCTTTATTCATTTTTCATGTATCAATTCGGATGTCCCTGACTTCTAAGAAACCTCTCATAATCCTCTTTGAGTCAT
Source organism: Mustela nigripes (assembly GCF_022355385.1). Classification (NCBI taxonomy): domain Eukaryota; kingdom Metazoa; phylum Chordata; class Mammalia; order Carnivora; family Mustelidae; genus Mustela; species Mustela nigripes. The sequence goes on along the minus strand of NC_081570.1, from coordinate 43,591,002 downwards.
CAGGCAGGACCCATAAACTTGGAGTTTTTGATACCTGATGGATATTTTCACATTTGTGGACTGAAAGTGATCAAGAAGTACCAAGAGGCTGCCCACCTCCCAAGCCACCCCACCCCGCCATCTGTGCCTTTAAATGGCTCCCTGAAGCCTTAATACCCTCTGTGCATGTCAAGAGTTCTGCTGCCTTGCCCTGCCGTTCACCTTTCTTTTTTGAAATACGGCTTTGCCTTTTTTAAAAACAAGGTAGTTGATTCAGCAGGTGAGTTCTTACACACTCCTTAGCCACTGTCCTGCTGGGGCTTTGACGTGTTGGTGGTACTTCTGACATGAAGTGCCCTCAGAGATGTGTGGAGGAATGCTCCAGGTTCAGTTCGCCCAACCTTTTGCCCACTGCTGAGGTCTCTGAGGCTGGAAGCCCCGTGATTACTCTTCTGCCTGGTTTTAGCCTTTTGTATTGAGGGCTAGGGAGAGGGTAGGCAGGCACCTGGCTGGAGCCCCGAACATCGTCTTGCAGCTGGTGCCCGAGTGTGGCGTTCGCCTGGCATTGTGGGAAATAGCTGGCTTCTGATTCTCCCAAGACTCCCGCTTATCTGGGCAGGAGTATGTCATGATTTGACCCCCTGTCACTCAGCATCCGTGGCGATTTTATCAGGCCACACAAGTCTGCAGTTGGCCTGTGCATTATCTGAGAAGATGGTTTGCTTGGCGAGGAGGATAAACACAGTTCGGAGATGGGGGGTGCTCAGGCCTTGGGCCTGGGCACTTTGTGCTGTGGGGGCGCTCCTAATTGCAGGTAGCTCTTCACCTCTTCTTGAAGGAGGGGAAGTCTGGCCACACCCCAGTGGAGGGGCTGCTTTAGTTCTAAGCCTACCATTCAGGGTTTTCCCAAGGCTTGAAATCACTTCCTCCAAACACTACCTTTTTTTTGGTTGGTTTGTTTGAAGATTTTATTTGTCAGAGAGAACCCAAGCACAAATGGGGGAGCACAAATAGGGGAGTGGCAGGCAGAGGGAGAAACAGGTTCCCCGCTGAGCAGGGAGTTCCCCCAATGCGTGACTCTGGCCTGGGACCCTGGGATCATGACCTGAGCTGAGGGCAGCTGCTCAACTGGCTGAGCCCCCTAGGTACCCCCAGACACTACTTCCTGTTGAGGCAGTCCTAATGGTGCTGTTTGGGGGGAACATTTTTTCCAAAATCCATTGAGGGCTCAGAGCAGATATTTGTTTTTCTCAGATGTTCATCCCGTGGTTTCGTCTTCTGTTCGTCAGATAGTTGGTGCCTCTGAGGTATGGCCGCAGACAGGACAGCAGCAAAACATTTACCCTCACAGAACTTCCCTCCCCCTTCTTTGAGGTTTCTCTGTTTTAAGATGCTAACTGTGCATCTTTGAATGCAGATACATTTGCAGGTCCGGTGGGCTTGTCCTCCAGGAGGTACCAGGGAATGCTCCTGGTGGCCCCCGAAAGCGGGTCTCTCCGGAAAGCAGTCCCTTGTGCCCCAGCCTGCCCCCTCCTTGTGGCTGCCATGGCCTGCGGCTCTGGCTTTTGGGCTGGCTGCTTGGAGTTGACAGACTGTTCACTTCCTTCTCTGCGAAGTGGTGGTAAATGATACCTCCGGGGTCCCAGTGTCGGCGTGTGTGCGGCTGCACACTGCTGAGCTGACCGGGGGCCTTGTCGGGTCTGGCTACGAGTTTGGAGAAAGCCATGATTGTACCTTGGAGACAGAAGAGGCGGAACAAAAATGACCTTGCATGGCTGTTATTCTAGTAAAACTTCTTTAAAGATTGGTTATTGGAAACATGAATCCACAAGAACATAAACTAGAGAAGAATGAAAGAGATGCTGGTCTAGGGATGCTCTCAGGGACCCAAATTCTCTCAGACCTGAGTTAATTTTTCCAGACTTTGCCAAAAGCACAAATCCTCCTTCTGGTTGGGGGGTCGGACATTGCCGCTAGGCCGCGGGCCACCTTGGAGGCACAGGTATGTGCCGCCGTGCCACCCTCCTTCGGTGAGTCAGTGAGTTCTGGAATATCTCGTCCTGGGGAGGGCCAGGGTCATGGGCCAGGGCCCCTCTGGGCCTGGCCCGTGCAGAGCGGCGTTGACACCTGAGACACGTGACTTCTTTCCCCCTCCCTATTTTCTGTATGAAAACGTTTACGAGGACCTTTGGCGTTCTTCTTGTGAGGACAGAAGCTGTCATGGAGAGCTGAGTTTTGATCCAGAGTGGATTGGGGCCCAGTCCTTGGCCTGATGATATGGTGGGCCAGTTGCAGGGGCCCCATCCAGGGTGTTACTGGGACTCAGGTGTTGGTCCTGGGGCTGAGGAGGATCTGTGGGAAGGGAAGCCATAGGGGAGGTATGACTTCACCTGTCCAGGCTGAAGAGAGGGTCACTTGCCCCTGCAGCAGCAGTGTCTGCTGCTCTGGGCGAAGGTCCATCCCTGACCTGATACAGGTCCACCCCTGACTTGATGCCCCCCACCCCCGCCAGCTGCCCAGCCTAGTGCACATGGGAGGGAGGCACCTGGCATAGTTCTCCCAACCTCTCTCTGGTTCATTTGGTCCGATTCCATTTTCCCTTCTCCGAGCACAGGCTCTTTACCACTCCTCAGGCCCCCATTGTCCCCGCTGCAGGACTGGGAGTGCCTTTTCCCAGTCCCCAACAAATGAGAAAGCCCCCAGTACCTCACTGTGTGATTGCACACAGTTGGTGCTCATTAAAAGCCTTGAATTTTAAAATAGTTGGAGTGGAGGACCTGATGTCTGGTGATTGGTGCTCTTGCCAGGAGGGTGGGGACCATGCTACCTGTGCTGTGCCAGGCGCTTTGGAGGGGCTCAGCTCTGGGGGAGTCAAGTGGTTTCCGGAGGGGGACTCTGGTGTGGCCCAGGCTTGGAGGGCACCAGGGAGGGAAGGGAAGGAGGCAGATGGAGGGAAGGAGCTAAACATGAAGTGCATAGGAGGGCTGTGGTCTGTCCACAGGGGCACCGGTGGCTCCTGCCTTTCTCCTGCTATCCCTGCTGGTGGTGACAGCCAGCCTCCTGGCTTCACTCTTAAACTGCCCCTTTGTTGTCTTGGACCCAGGCGTGGACGCCAGATTTGCTTTGTTAATGTAAAATGTGATGGCATCCTGTCTCTCCCCTGTGAAAATCAAAATCAAATAAAAATGAAACAAATCAGGAGCCATAGTGCAGACCAGCCCTGAGGTTTCCCTGACTGTGGGACAGAGGCTCCACACCGTGAGCCAGACATTCCAGGTCTTTCTGGTCTGACCTCGCCCACATTTCAGATTTTGCCATCTTGATTGCAGACCTCATCCGGGTGCTGGACCCTCTCTTCAATGTAGATTAATTATCGCAATCTCCCAGTGGGGCAGGTGGTGGTCTTAAGGGGAAAAAAAACCCAAAGGGCCAAGCAGGTAGGATTTGAGCGTATGTGAGGGTACAGAGGGTGGCTGGTGTTGTGGGTTGCTGGTGACAGCCCCCCACAGACTAGAAAACCCGGCGCCTCGCTCCTGCCTCCTTGTTCCTGTATAGAAAGTATCATGTCTGTCACTGGCTGACACTTTGAGGGTTTGTCTTTTCTCCAAATAAATAATTCTTTGTCTCTCTTCAGGGTGGTGGATGGGGCTGGAGAGAGGGAGCTGATCAAAGGCAGCCTCCCTGACTTTGAACAAGTGGGCTGAGGAAAGGGGGCCTGGATAGGCAGGAGCAGGGGTGGGTTGGGGGGTGGCAAGGAGAGCCACCAATGTGCCACTGAGGCGGGAGGGGTGTCCCTGTCACCTGAAGCCGCCTCCCAGCATGTGTAATTGTGCGTTCCTGGCCCAGGGATGTGTGAGTGAAATATTAGACTAAATGGAGAGTTCCTTCCTCAGAGGAGAAAGCGGGCTCCCTTTTCCTGTCCCTTTGTCTCTTGTCCCCTTTGTCCCAGCCCTCCAGCTCTGCGGCCTCCCCTCCCCCAGCAGTTCCTTCCTTTGTGCCCCCGCCACTCACTCACCAGTGAAACTTAACTGGAACCTCCAGTGGCTGCCCAGGCCCCTGCCTTGTCTGCTCCCTATGGAACAAAAGTAGTTGGTGGGTCCTGGCCGGGCTGTCTGCACGTGGACTAAAAGGGACTAGACAGAGGGACCCCAGCCCCCTAAAAGTGGTAGTTAGTTTTGAAGTTTGGTGCTTGCAGTTGGTAGCCCCTCCAGAAGGAACAGCATTGTTGGGGGGCCTGCTGCCCTAGTTAGAGAGATCTGGGGCTGAAGCTATGCTGGGGGACCCCCCCTTGCCTGGTGAAGGGCCCTGGGGTCCCCTTAAGAGCTCTTCTTTCTCCTGTCCTGAGCAGTTTGGGGGCCCTTTTGGTCACATGTTTTTCTGTGTGACACCTAGAAATAACGATAGGCAAACTCTCAGAGACAAAACCACACTTCTGCGTCCCAGAGCACCCACTTTTGGGACAAGATAGGCTTCATTATCTTTAAACCAATGCTATCCATCACGTGGGGGTTAAGCAGAGATTGGGAGAGGAAAACTGAACTTGGGGAAAAATCTAGCTGTTAACTGGTTGAGAATATGGAGAGGATGAGCCCCCGTAAGTCTTCTTGTGGTTGAAATGGGAACTCCAATGCCTGGTTTCAAACCTGGTGGCCAAGGGTATGAGGCTTTGTGATTGCTGAGGCCGTGTGGCCAGGCACCTCACATTGGACTTGAGAGAGCTGAGGCCTGTGGAGGTCAGGTAGAGGTGGCTGTGGGTTTGCTGAGGCAGAGCAGAACTGAGGCTGACTGGTGTGGCTCTGTTGTTGCCCACAAGTATTTTTCCCTACTTAAAGTATTTTGAGTTATTAACTTAATGATGCACATTTAAAATCATGTTACAGGAGGGATGCCTGGGGGGCTCAGTGGGTTAAAACGTCTGCCTTTGGCTCAGGACATGATCCCAGCCAGGGTCCTGGGATCTAGCCCATATCAGGGCTCTCTGCTCAGCGGGGAGCCTGCTTCCCCTTCTCTCTCTCTGCCTACTTGTGATCTCTGTCTGTCAAATAAGTAAAATCTTAAAAAAAAATCACATTGGGGCGCCTGGGTGGCTCAGTGGGTTAAGCCGCTGCCTTCGGCTCAGGTCATGATCTCAGGGTCCTGGGATCGAGTCCCACGTCAGTCTCTCTTCTCAGCAGGGGGCCTGCTTCCCTTCCTCTCTCTCTGTGATCTCTTCCCTTCCTCTCTCCTACTGTGATCTCTCTCTGTCAAATAAATAAATAAAATCTTAAAAAAAAAATCACATTACAGGAGATAATGTGTAAATTTAGAAGTGTTCTCTTCCGCTCTCGACTTACATAAAAAAATTGACTTTAGGTCTCCACGTGCATTTTTGGCGTGAGTGTCTTAAATGCTGTCACCCTAGCCACTTTTTTGTCTTCTAACCCACTTTTCGAGCATGTTTCACCAATACTCCCATCCAAATCGTTTGATAGATGGTATTTTTTAATTTTGTGTAGGATTTCGTCTCTGGGAATTTTATCCAAAGCCACAGGGATCCGTTAGAATATGAAAACGGGCAGATTTGTAACATTTGGCTCCTTGGTACCTGTTGCTGGGGACGCTTTGTCAGATTTGAGACCCCCCCCATTTTGATGCTGGTGAGCTAGGGGAGGTGCTGCCCTTTCCACGTGCCCAGTGTGATCCAGGACAGATGACAATAGTGCCGAAGGCTCACTTCTCAGGGTTCAGTATGTGAAGAACGTGGGATGGTGCCCTGTGGACAGTGAGCTCGCAGCAGATTTCGCTGGTGGAGATTGGACTGGTTGGAGCACTCTGGCCCTTCTGGTTTACAGAGTGACTTTGAGGGCTTATGAGACGAAGCCTGGACACAGTCCTTGTCTGGAAGGCCAGGACCCCCGTGGGTTTGATTTGGGGTTTTGAAGTGGGGGAACCGTTCCAGAGGGAAAGGCGTGGTGTGGCACTTTCAGTCTTGGGAGCGAGAGGAGGCCCGAGAGGAGGCCCAGGGCTCAAAGAAGCGTTCCCGGGGCCTGCCCTCTGGCATTCCTAGAGTGGAATGTTTTAAATTCCCTGGGTTTGGAGCCTTTTTTTGCCCAGGAGGTAAGAGAAGCCTTGACCAGTCTGTAGATAGGACTCAGAAAAACATTTATGTTCTGTCTTGCATGTGTCCATACTTCAAAGCTGGCAAAAGCTTAACTCAAGACTTGCGGGGCCACCAGGTTCAGCGTGTGCTCAATGTCTGTCGTCATCGTCATGGTCATTGTTTGCCATCTCACCATGTTGGGTGACAGACGACATGCACACCCCTGGTCCTGGGTGAGGATGGACAGTGGCTGCGGGATGTGTGTTTGTGTCCAGCTTTACAGGGCACATTTGCATCACCCTTTGTAAATAAGGGCTGCTTTGAATACCCACCTCAGGTGCACCTGTGTAGTGGGCCCTGGGATGCCGGATTTAGATGGCTGATGGTAATTTGAAACTGAAACAATCAGAAGTACGTATCTCGAGAAAAAAATAAGAGCAGTGGGAGCCAAGACCCTTTGCCCCACCCCTGCACCAGAAGTCGTCATCCAGCTCGGGCTTTCCATGTGGATGGCGGTGGTCCACTTGGACCCCCAGGCCCGGGCCCAGGCCCTGCCTCTAAGCCAGACTTTTCCCTCAGATACTCTGATTCACTGAGAGAATTAGCAAAATGAAATGGAAGTGGCTGGTGTGTTCACATTACTTTATGAAGCTCTAAGCCATGCATTGTTTTTTTCCAGCTGTGCACTGTTTTCCCGGACCAGCGGTTTCTGGCCCCAAAATGAGAAATGAGTATGGGGGTGGTAAAAAATCAGGGTAAAATTAATTTCTAAAGATCGGAGACCCTGAGGGATGGTGTGGGGGGCAGGGGCAAGGGTTCTTTTCTGAATGGGCAAGGCCTAAGGACCTTGTAGCTCTGTGTGTGTGTGTGTGTGTGTGTGTGTGTGTGTATGTGTGTATGTGAGAGGGAGAGAGAGAGAGAAGGAGGGAGAATGGAGAGGGGACATAGGGTCAAAGGAGATACCGGAGAGGGACCTAGAGACCCAGAGGGAGTGGGAGGGGCCCCTAGGAGTGGTGGCAGCTCTGGGTGGGGGGAGGGGTTACTATTTGCATAACTGATTGTTGCTCCAGGGGATTGTGGTGGGGGAAGGGAGGCCAGCACAAAGGCTCTTTCCTCCCCTCCCAGACCCCTCCTTTCTCCTTTCCCCTGTTGTCCCCCCTTTCCTCCCCTTCCGGTGCCAGGCCCTTGAGCCTGGTCAGTACCACCTGTGCCCCCATGGATGGCTCAGGGTTGGCCTGACCCTGTTGCCCAGGCTCCTGTTGCAGGCAGGGCCACCACAGCTGCCTGTGGAGTCAAGATAAAGTCCAAAGGCAGGCCTCTGGCTGGTACTTTGGGGTGCCTGGGTGGCCCAGCCGTTAAGCAGCTGCCTGTGGCTCAGGTCAGGATCCCAGTATCCTGGGATCGAGCCCCACGTCGGACTCCTTGCTCCGTGGGAAGCCTGCTTCTCCCTCTCACACTCCCCTTGCTTGTGTTCCCTCTTGCTGTGTTGCTCTCAAATAAAATAAAATCTTAAAAAAAAAAAGCTAGTACTTTATAAAAGGCAGTTTCTGTATGAACTCTAAAATGCTTGCCTTGACTGTCTTTTCTGCCTGAAGGCAAGACTTCTGGGGGGAGACTGTGGCCCATGTCCCCTCTCTTAAGGTGGTTTCCCAGGGCCTATTGTCCGGGGCCACAACCTGCCACTTGGGGATCCACCGGAGTTGCGGGTGGTTGCTGGAGGCAGAGGGTTGGTGGCTGGGGTGACCCAGAGCAATCTCAACCAAGTCTCGGAATGGGAGTCCCAGGGTGGTGAGCTAGAGATGGCCTTGAGTGAATTCCGTGTTTCGCTGCCCTGTGCATGCTGGAAGCAGTACTGTCTCCTGTGCAACCCCCCAACCCCCCCAGTTCAGCAGTAACTGGATGGATGGTCAGGCAGGGATAAAAGAAGTACCTAGTGGTTTTGTCATCCACCTCTGAGCCACCTCCCTGCCTGAGCCTCAGTTTCCCCATCGGTAAAATGGTGATGACGTTTTTCTGCCAGGCTGTCCTGAGACTCCAGTGAGATTCTCTGTGGTGATTTTTGCCATAATGCTGAGCTCGCTCAGTCCTCCAGGCTCCAACCGGAGGGGCCTGCCCAGCATCTGGGGACAGGCCCTAGACTGCTCTGTGTACAAGTAGAGACTGGACAAGTGGAGACCGTAGGGCAGAAAACTAGTGGGCAGCGCGGGGAGCTGAGCTCGGGGGTTCGTCAGTGTCAGCGACCTTCAGCCTGTCTGTCTCACCTTGCCTCTCCTTCCCTCTGTCCCGTCCTCTCCCCTCCTCTCTTCTGTTTTGCTTGCTTTTTCACAAGACAAAGTTCTCTGTTGCGAGGTAAGACTCCTGCCTGTTCACCCAGGGCCTGGAGTGCCATGCTGCCATTTACGTCTTCCCAGGGGGGCTCTTCTCCCCTCCCCCAGGCCAGAGTTCCATATTTGTGTTCTCAGGCTTAGGCTGTTCCTTTCAACAGAGTGAGGATGGAAAGCATTTCAAAGCAAATTCCTGCCCTGGTGGCCAGCCAGTTCCCCTGATCACCCAGGGTGGGAGGGGGATGTGGGGGTCTCCAGGGGCCATGGCTGGGTGCAGTTGTGGGCTTGCCTTGGGGAGGCATGTGCCCATGAACAGCTTCACTGTCGGCAGCGTTCTCTGACCCACAGCATCTTCATCTGTGAGGTGGGGCAATCGTTGAGGGTGATTTGTGAACCAGTTTCTCTCTGGAAAATGTTAGGTATTTGGTATTGATAATCCTGGAAAGGCTTGAGCAGGTCACTAACTTGAGCTGGGAGGGGCAGGGCGGTGGATAGGATGAAGGAAAGGATGGCGGGCGGCCCTTTTGTGGCCAGCCGAAGGGATTAGTATCTAAGGGCACAGGGGCTGAGACGGCCCTCTCAGGGTGGGTGCTCAGAGGAGCCCGTGTCCACCTTGTGGGAGTCAGGAGCCAGCCTGCCAGCCAGCCGGCCGCTCTGGCCACCCCGCAGATGCCCCGTGTCTCTGCCTTGTGAACTTCCTGGGTGCAGTATAGCTTGTCTTTCCTCCCCAAGCTGGTTTCTAGGCTCGTAGGGATGATGGGCTGAAAATAATAGCAGCTCTAGCTCCAGTGGTTGCAAATCACATATAGCCCAGGATAGGCCCAGCCCATGGCACGCAACTCTTGAGGCCTCGGTGTGCATCCCTTGGCGGGGTTGGGGGGGTTGAAGGGGGTGGGTCTGCTGAGTAACTTTCCTGTTTTTTAAAAACGCTTGCTGACCCATCTGAGTCCATCCAGCATCCAGCCCCCGCCCCCCCGCCTCCTTCCCTCCAGGCCCAGTTGGTAGGATTTCGTTAACTCTTCTCAGCTCTACAACTAGAATTAGGAAGGGCAGTGCCTGCTTTTTCTGGAAGAGGAAACTGAGGCCCAGGCAGGGAAGAGGCCGACTTGATTGATAGAAAGAGGCCTCAGAGGCTCTTGCAAATTTCCCTCCAGCCCTCAGCAGTCAGGCTGCTAGGTCTCACCTTGCTCCCAAGGCCGTTGCCATTAGCAACCAACTTCCCCTGTTGGTTCTGGGGGCCCTCGAGGGGAAGAGGGAAGAAGGTGGAAGCCTGGCTGTCAGTCAGTCAGGTGGCATTTGAGTGTCTGTGTCAGTGGGTTAGTGCAGGTGACACTGGGAGGAGGGCCTGGGCACATCAGAGCCATCCGGTGTGGGGGCCCGTTGGTTTGCTATTAATTGTTCCCAGTAACGGGGAGATTACACACAGGGACCCTCGCTTTGTGCAAAAAGATGCCACATGGCTGTTATACTGTACACGCAAAAGAATAGAAAAGGGAGAAAAACATTGGCAAAATAGAGGACAACTAGGCAGCAAGGTCCGCTGGAATCGGGTAGACGTTGCTCTTATCCTGGCCCAGCTGTTCTCCAGCTCTGTGCCCTTTGCTTAGTTACCTGGCCCCTCTGAGCCTCCGTTTACCTGTCCATAAAACAGGGCAGGGTACAGGTGTACGTTAGTTTGCAGGTGTGTGATGCTCGGCACCTTCCCTGACACTCCCAGCTCCTTAGTGAAAGATAGCTGGTGTAAGAACCGGAAACCTGGGAAGGGTGGCTGGCCAGTCAGTCAGTTACATCTGTCGAGTGTCGTCTAGGTCCTGCCAAAAGCCTGGTGTCCGGGGATGCAAAACTGGGTGAGGATCGAGCTGATGGTCCAGAAGAGCAGACGGATTTGACCATCGAGTGGGTAGGTCTTGGTCTGTGCTGGGTTGGGGACCCCGGTAGAATCTGAGGGGAGCCCTGAGAGGGCTGTGTCTGGCTGTTGCAGGGTTTGGGGAGCTTTCTGGAGGGGACATTGCCCCAGGGCTTCAGAGAAAACAGGGAAAGAGAAAGCAGAGGGAAGCACATCCCAGGCAGGCGCAGGTCCTTGTGTTGGAGGACTGTAGGCAGTGGGCATTGGTAGCGGCTGACAGTTGTGCTCTTAGTCTGTGCTGGGCTCTGGTCTTGCCTGTGTGAGGTGACTTAATTCCCAAAACCAACCCTGTGAGGCCGGCGTTATCCCATTCTGCAGTTGAAAACCTGGGCCACAGAGAAGTTAAGGGACCTTTCCAGGTGCACACAGCATTCAAACCCCTAGAGCCAGGCTCCAGAGACACCCCCTCCACCCCCCACGGCCTTGAGTCACTGCCTGGCCTGACAGGATCCAGATCTAGTTGCTGAGAGACAGAAGTTCATGAACTAGTGGTAAGAACCACTAGTTGGGCGCGTTGGGGAGTCCTCTCCGCCTCCCTTTATCTGTAAAGTGAGAATAACACATGTCCATGAAATGAAGTGAGGTTCTTGGATGGAGTCTGCTTATGGGGCATGCGCAGAGAGAGCTCTGTGAGCAGGGGGCTGTCACCCCCAGCAGCCAAAGGAGGGGTGGTTGCAACTTAAAAAATATTCAACTGTAAGGCAGGCTCCCCTCCCCCACTGTCATTGTTTGAGAGGCCAGGAGCCTGTGGGACTTGGGCAGGATTAGATAAAACGTGGGCAAAGTGCCCAGCACAGCACTGGCACGCGCAGCCCCAGTAAACAGTAGTCATTTTCATTATTTTGTCTTATCTCTCGATATTAGTAATTATTATTGATGGTCCTCTCATCAGCCCTGTGGGGTGATTTTAGCTTCACTTTATAGAAAAGGAAACAGCGTGGAGGGTGGGTTATGCGTCCAAAGTCACAGGAGTTGCCAAGACTTGGAGAGATTCTGAGCTGGGTGTGTCACACTCCTGTCCCTGCCCTCCTGTGTTACATCATGGGAAGGCTCCAGAAGGCCCTCCCGGGTGTCATTAAGTGAGGTTTAACACTTGACCCAGGCCTTCTCAGAGACAGCCTTCCAAACATGCCAGTTGTGTAGGGCAAAGCGTGCTTGTGGACATGTGGGCTCTTAGTCTGTGCCAGGCTCTGGTCTTGTCTGCGTGGAGTGATTTAACTGCCATAAACGTGTGATGCAGGCATTTTGCCATTTTGCGGTTGAAACCTGGGCCACAGAGAAGTTCGGAGACTTTTCCGGGCTCACACAGCTTGGAAGACCCAGCATCCAGACTCCGAGAGCCACGTACCAGAGTCCCACTCCCACTTGGACGCTTGAGCTTGTGACTCTCCTCTACCAGCAATGTCATTGTCCTGGGTGCGGGTGTATGACCCTGCCTTTTGTCAAATCCAGGCCTGGAAGACCTCAGTCTTGCAAGAATGTGCAGCTCCTTTGCAAAAAGTCCAGTATGGTGACCCAGTACAGTTCTAAAAATAATGCAGAGAGAAGCGTCTGCAGCTCTGGGGCTGCTGGAGGAACCTCAAGGCCCCCTTTGGGTTGTTTTCTGGCAGCGATGCCATGGCTTTTCTCCCACCTCCCCACTGCTGGGGAGAGGCGGTGGCTCTGTCGATTTGCACCCTGGGCCCTCTGGCTTTGGGCATTCAGGTCCCCAGACTGTGTGCGCCCCCGCAGCACAGCAGCAAGCAATGCCGGGAAGCATCCGTGAAGAAGCCACGATTTCAGCAGCCCTCGGCCCGTGTGCCGGGAGCAGAGAACCCTTCCCAAGTCTGGAACTGAGCCTCACGTCATTGGGGCTGCCACCCTCACAGCTCCTGCGCTCGTGCTAATTCTTTGTTGATTTAGAAGCCTCTTCAGGATCGTGTAGTGCCTCAGGGCCACTCTTGTGGAGAGGAGCTGTAATCCCTCAAATATCATAATCCCCCGCACTGGGTACTTTGGAACGTGGGCTCCCGTACACGAGCTTTTTGGCACCCTCCAGCAGTCCTGGGGGAGTGATGGACAAGGCTTCTTATCCTGGTTTGTTGATGAAAAGGCAGGTAGGTGGCTTTTGTGACTTTACCCAGTCACATGTCCAGTGTACGATGAGGCTGTGAGTAAAATCCAGTCGGGAGGCCAGTCATGGGGTACGGGACAGATGGCAGGTGCTCGGCACGCACACCCATGCTCCTCCCTTGCCTGTGTCAGGCATGGCACACTGATCACGGTGACTCTTTCTTGTGCCCCGGGTTCGAGGTTATTTTCACTCGTGCGTTTAGCCAGCCACGGTCAGCTGAAGAGCATCGGCCAGTGAGAGGAGTTCTTGTCGTCATTGTCTCACACCAGCTGGAAGTTGGCCGGTGACGTCATGTACGTTTCCTGGTTGTTTGGATTTCTAGATAAGTGGATGTCAGATGCATACTGTAACTGGATTCCCGTTGGAGTCCCTGGACCTCCCTGCCAGAGCCAGCTACCAGCTTCCAGAAGGCCCGGGAGAGTCTCTGCGAGAGGCGTGGTGGTTGACTGAAGAAGGACTGCTTCAGTCAGAGTGCCAGATGGGGCCCCAGAAGGGGATGGAAGGTGGAATGCACTAACTGCTGAGACAGGATCGAAGCCTCCTGGTTGGAGGAAGCGTAGAGGAGGCCGCACAGCTCCTTTCTATTCCAGACCCCCTGAGCTCCATGCCACACCAAGACCCTCATAGGATGTGGGGATCCTGAGTGGTGCAGGGGTGATGACGTAGAGGGGTGTGTGCGCCCAGGAGGCCATGGGGGCGCATCCTGGGGGATCCCTTCTCGACCAGAAGGCCAGGGACATGTTCTCAGACTGGTTGGTGAGTCTGAATATCCAGGCCTGTGCTGGGTATCTTCCTACACCAGGTTTCAGGTGGAGGTTGAGTTTGAAGTTCTCATTCAAGTTGAACTTTGAATTCTGCATCTGACCTTGGATAGCCAGACCACGAGCACTTTTTCACCTCAGTCTTTCCTCCGTGCTGAGCCACAGAAACCATCCGCCACGGTCACCTAACTAGTGGCTCTCTTGTTTTGATCACGTAACTCTTCAAACATCGGCCGATTTCTTGCTGTCAGCCTCCACGTGGATATTCTTGACCTTGGTTTCCAAGGTGCCTTTTCATCCATCCACTTAGCTGCGCAGACCCTCTCATCTCCCCCAGCAGTGTCCCCCCGCTCCCTGCCTTCCTGCCTACAGGAAGGCTCCCTGGTTCATCCCCACCCCTAAACCCGTGGAGCCTCTTTTGGAGTAAGTTCAGCTCAAGCCCTCACCTTCTCCGGGAAGACTGGCGCGGCCCCTCCATTTGAGAGGACTCTTTCCCACATGAAATACACATTTAAAGAAAGTGAACCGGAACGTTTAGAAGGGACCTTCCAGGCTTAGGATTCAGTGGTTTTTAACTAACTTTTTTTCCCGTTGTAGCAGGAGAGCCCTTTTTTTTAAATGAGGTCTTATGTGGGAGACCAAATAGTAAAACAGAAAACACAGCTGTCCACTAGTATGAGGGAAGTGGGGGGCTGAGAGTCCTGCCCCTGAACTTCCCATCTTTATGTTGCCCCTCCTGCCCCTCATGGCCCTCTGATTTAGTCCAGCTCCTAGGTGGAGGGGTGCTGCCCCAGTGAGGGGGAGGCATGGGATCCCCATGCCTCCCAGCCACATCTGGGGTACTTCCTAGTCTGTCAGCATTCCCCAGCTCTTCATTGAGATGTGCAGACAGGTTTCAGGGAAGGGTCTGCAGCCAGATGCTTGTGAGAAATGCAGGGGTAAGCGGTTTCCTTACCGTAGGGCTTCTTGAGATTTCAGCACATTGGGTTGCATTGCAGATCTGAGAATTTGGGTAGGGGAGGGTAGTGGAGGCTAGACAGTGTGGCTAGACAGTACACAATACAGTGATTCTCAGACTTGTTTGACAACAGGACCTTATCTGGTTGAGGGATCCTAAAATGGTTTCAGAAATACTAAAGGTGGGGGGGCACTTACGTAGCTCAGTTGGTTAGGCATCCGACTCTTGATTTTGGCTCAGATCATGATCTCAGGGTCATGAGTTTGAGCCCTGGGTTGGACTCCATGCTGGGCATGGAGCCTGCTTAAGATTCTCTCTCCCTCTTTCTCTGTTCCTCCTCCCACTCTAAAGAAAGAAAGAAATGCTGCGGGAGGGAAGTGACTGGGTTGTGAGTAGGTGATCGATTCCTGACCCCTCCCCAGGACAGCTGTGGGTCCAGTTGTCAGTGGAAGGACAAGTCCCTTTCCCCGGACTATGGCATAGGCTCTCCATCTCTCATAGCTGTCTGTTCTTCATGAAGCGTCTGGTTGGGTGTCCAGCAAATGGCGCCCATAAAGCCTCTGCCCAGCCGTGTCATTAGATACTTGCTGTCTTTTTCATTGATCACCCAAAGCCTTCTAAGGTGTGACACAATTTACCTGACCCTCACTAGGGAACTTTTGGGATTGTTTTATTTTTCTCGTACTGTAAACAGCACTGTGATGAACATCCTCGTGGCTAAAGGATTGTGCCCATCGGGGGGATGGCATTCGTAGATGTGAAGTGGTCGGGTCACGTGGTATCCACAGCACACTGTATAAACACGGTTGTGTCCGTACCACACTGCCTCACAGGCTTCTGAGTCTCACTTGCCCACGCAGTTCCGGCAAAGGTGCTAACCAGCAGTGTTGGAAGATGCCAGCCGCACCGGAAACCTTGACCTTGGTAACCAGCACCAGGGAAGTCCACGCATGGCCTCATGTTGTGGGCTGCACTGCCCTCTCCAGCCAGTTTGGCCCTGGAGGGCTGGGGCCTGGCCCCTCATTCGTTCTCCTCTCCCCCTGCCTGCTGAAGGCTCTAGTGGTCGGGACTTCATACATATTAATTGATTTAGATTTAGATGTTTTTCCCCATGTAAGAGCTTGGTAGCGGAGACCCATTTATCTGAATGCTTTTTATGTCCCTGAAACCTTGTGCAAGAGGCACAGATGGGACGACAGAGACCGTGGGGCATTGGGGGCCTCGTTTGCAAGAAGGTTTCTGTCGCTGCTTTTATAGCCTGGATCTTGCCTGGCTCCTGGAGGGTGGCCGGCCTTCTCAGAAGGGGAGTCTCAGGGGTGGAGGTTTACGGGCAGCGGTGGTTGGTGGCATTCAGTTTTCGCCCACGTAGATCATTTTGGAGAAGTACCAACTCGTGGATATGGACTAGAATGAACCCTTCAGAGCCATGGGGGAGGCTGCCATACTCGGGCCTCCTGTATGCAGACCACATCAGAACCACATGCCACATCACCGGAGCCTCGTGAAAACCCAGAGCAGGAGGTCAAGTTCCCCTCCTGCTCAAGGGATTCCAGGCTCTAAGAGTTCTGGTACCTTGAACAGTGTCACACAGCACTCAGACTGGCAGCCCGGTCTGTCGAACTCAAAGCTGGACTGCAGTAAGCATTTTGTCCGGGAATCCCTAACGTTTTATTAGAACAAAATCTGAGTGGTTACAAGGTCTTGTAGGAGATGAGGGCAACACGATGCTTAATTTTTAATTATGTGATTAGTATCTAAGTACTTCTGGTGTTGAATATTGTTAAAACACAGAGGTATATGAAATAAAATGGGAAGAGCATCTCCCTGCTCCTTGCTGCCCCTTTTTTGTGCATTTCCGTGTGTTAATGTCTGCTCTGGCTCAGCCCTGAAGGCCATTGCGATTCTGACCGGAGGCCCCATTGTGTGCCTGTGCTATTTCTTTAATTTCAGCAAACCTGAATTAGATAGCAGCATGCTAACTAACTCTAACTTGGGTAAGTCGTGCATCCAAGAGAGAGTAAGTGTTGGATGCCTCATCTGTATCCTTGGGCTAACAGTCCGGAGTGTCATGGGGGTTTTGAGAGAATTATGAGATAGCAGTGTCATGACCCAGTGTGTATGGCACAAATGAAGTTAGGAGAAGGCTACCGAAGGTTGTGCCCCCAGTGTTGCAGGCTATGGGGAACGGGTGTAGTTAGTACTCTGCCTGACTGAGAGTCACATGGACCACAATGATATAAATAGCCATGAATACAAAATAAGCTATAAGTCAGCTATAAATGCCACCAGAGAGGTGTTAGCAGCAGATGGGGCTCCTGGCTCCAGTGCGGAGCAGTTAAACCACAAAGGGAACCGGGGAGGGCTTTCTGAGGGAAGTGCCCTCTGAGAAGGAGGGATTGGGGGCCTTCATAGTACGAGCTTATGTTGCCTTGAATTGTGTCAGTCGGTATTCACGTCATTCCATGTAAACCGACACGGTGGGAGCTCTGAGGCCGGAAGCGTAGTGTTCGTTCCAGGTGAGGGGTCTGAGGCAGACAGAGGGGAAGCAGCCCGCCCTGGGTCACAAAGCTGGTAAGTGTCCGGGCTAGGACTGGAGCTGAGGTATTCCGTATTCCGTGCTCTCGGTGGCTGTGTGGCCCAGGCCGCTGGATTTCCAGGAGAGTCTGGTTGGAGGAGTGGAGCAACCCAGGCCAGCAGGGCTGGGTGCGGTGGGGGAGGCAGCTGTTGGCAGAGCTGGGAATGGCAGGGTGTGCGGGCGGTGGGGGAGTGGCTGTTCCTGACACGGTGGGCTAGGGTGATGGTAAGCAGATAAGGGAGCACCTAGAGCCACTAGCATCCATGGTGGTTGGGCCTCTTCCTGCTCCTGTTCCGTGCCTTGAGTGGGGGAAGCTTCAGGCTTTCCTGACATCCACCCGATGAGTGACGACTCCCAACCTGCCCGCCCGGCTCTCTGGCTGCTCAGTGGCTCCTAGGCAAGCGTCACCTGCCGTTGTGGTCCTTCTAGCATCTCAAACAGTTGAGCCTTCTTGGTATTTCTGTCATTGCTTTTTTGAAGTTCATTGAAGAAAATCGACTTCCAGAGTTGTCTTGTAGTAGCCATTACACACGCACGCACACACACACATACAGTATGCATTCCTTCCTTGAAGGAGCCATGTTGGTGACACGACTGAGCATGTCCTCCCCTCTCGTACCTGTGGCTGCCAAGGCCCTTTCGACATTGTGTGTGATGCCCTTGCCCTTTGATTGCTTCACCGTGCGGCACAATGGAGCCTCTGTCAACACGCCAGCTCATTAATTTTCACTTGGTCCTATTGCTTCATCTCCATGCGCTGTTCACGTTGTCCAGTGTTCTCCCTGGTGCTGGTTTAAGGGAAGCTTTGGAAAGGGCGGATGTGGATTCTGACCCTCCCCCCATCCCTTCTGTGAGGCCCCAGGTCTCTTCCATCTTGTCTCCCTCTCCTCCCTGTTGTCCACAGCTGTCTTGGGGAGAGTGCTGGGCACTCCTTTCGGGAGAGGTCTTAATTATTAGAGTGTTAAAATGAGCACAAACTTCACTAATTTGGTCTCCTCCTGGGCAGAGTTGTGTGAGAACCAAGAGAAGCTGGAATTGCAGATAACTGGTAAAAAAAAAGACCATTTCAATTCAGTACTACCAAGTTCATTGTTGCTGTGGCAAGGAGGAGTGGCCATCTGCCTGGGGAGGGACAGGGCAGGATTTTAATTAGCACATGTGCTTTGGATATGTGGAAGGGGTATTTCTAAAAAAAAATTTTTTTTTTAAGATTTTATTTATTTGTTTGACACAGAGAGAGAGATTACAAGTAGGCAGAGAGGCAGGCGGGGGGGTGGGGGGAAGCAGGCTCCCCCCCGAACAGAGAGCCCGATGCGGGGCTTGATCCCAGGACCCTGAGATCATGACCTGAGCTGAAGGCAGAGGCTTAACCCACTGAGCTACCCAGGTGCCTCTTTTTCCCTTTTTTAAAAATCTTTTTTTTTTTTTAAAAAGATTTTATTTATTTATTGTTTGACAGAGAGATCACAAGTAGGCAGAGAGGCAGGCAGAGAGAAGGGAGGGAAACAGTGGAAGGGGTATTTCTAAAGTGCTCAAAACAGTCTGTCCTTTTGAGTATGAATTTGCTTCGACCCTCCCATGTCCTCTTCCCCTCCCCATTTTTTTTACATTGCTGATGTTAACCCTGGGCTAAGTATTAATATATTTTTTGTAGAATTTGATTTTGTTTATATTTTTTCCTGTCGCTGATTTTTTTTTTTTTTTTTTTTTTTAAGATTTATTTATTTGTTAGGCAGAGAGAGAGAAAACACGTGATGGGGGGAGGGATAGAGAGAGAGAGAGACAGAGAATCCCAAGCAGACCTCCCCACAGAGCTCTGGTTCCCAAGGAGGATCCCCACGTGGGACTGGCTGTCAGGATTGCAAGTTCATGACCTGAGCCGACACTGAGAGTCAGGTGCTCAGCCACCTCTTGAGCCATCCAGGTATGCCTGTCACTGGTGTTTTATTTTGTGTTCAGAGGAGTGCTAGGTTGAAAAGCCGGAGGCACCCCTCCGTCTTTCTGGCAGTCTGACCCTGGCAGGTCACCTCCTCTTCATGCCTCCGTTTCTCCAAGGTGCTGAACTAGCTGTCCTTGTCCTGAAACCTGGCTGTTTTTATGCCCCTTGTGTTGGGCTCTGAGCTTTCTCTGCGAAGGGCCCGGTAGTTAGTGTTTTAGGCTCTGTGGGTTGTATGCTTTTGGTCGCAACCACTCAGCTCTGCCTTAGAGCCAAAACGCAGCCATACAGAAGAGGAGGGGTGTGTCTGTGTTCCAGTAAAACTTTGTTAACAAATAGCGGTTTGGGGCTGCCTTTGGTTTGTGTATCTTAGTTTGCCAGTCCCAGCTCTAGAGTGTTCTCTTGGGATTTTGTAATGTTTTCTTGTGCAGGAGACTGGTCTGTAGGTAAGAATTTCTTCCTTGAGTGAGAGACCAACACCTGAGCCCTCTGAGGCTTGACCTTGCCAGGAACCTGGTCTGTCCCCAATGTTTCCCCTCTGATAATGGGGTAGGTGGCCTGTCCGGACTTCTCTAGAGAGCAGGAGTGCTTAGCCCTATGCAGATTGCCGTGTTCTGAAGAGCTGTAAGATAGGGTAAATCTGAGTCTTTATCTATTGACTCTGAGTAAGGAAGTTCTCCACTACAAAATAGCATACCTTTCCCCTATGTCCTTTCCCTATGTATTTCCCCATGATACACCTCTATAGTGGGAGAGCAAAAAATCAAACCCTGCTTGCTTCTGTCGCTGTATGGCTTTCTTGGTGTTTTATTTTGACATTAATAAAAAAAGTTGGTGGTTCACAGGGTAGTTTTCAGGAACACCAGTGTTGTGCTCCCCACTTGTCTATGAAGTCTTGTTTCTTTTCTAGGCTGCTTCCTTGAGGGCCCCGAGGAGACTGTGTTTAGTGAGGGGAAAGGAGCATAAATAAAGGTTACCCCTCTTCTTTGTAACTGTCAGTGTGGTGTCAGATGGCTGATTTGGTAGCAGGGTTGTCTGTCATTTCTTTGAATTGTGTTAAATAATGCTTTTGCTCCAGATGA
Source organism: Mustela nigripes (assembly GCF_022355385.1). Taxonomy (NCBI): domain Eukaryota; kingdom Metazoa; phylum Chordata; class Mammalia; order Carnivora; family Mustelidae; genus Mustela; species Mustela nigripes. The sequence goes on along the minus strand of NC_081570.1, from coordinate 43,571,289 downwards.
AGAAGCTCATTATTTACATTATTGCTGAAGTCTCTCTCTGTGTGTGTGTGTGTGTGTGTGTGTGTCCTCCTTTGGCCCTAACCTTTTGAATGGAGGAGAAGGGAACACTTGTCCCCATTTCCCAGACTGGCAGACTGGCAGAACAAGGCAGTATGCCGTTACGAGCTTTGCTGTTCCGGATTGAAAATCGCATATGGCTGCGACAGGCAAACGTCTTTATCATTTTCCTGTGGAAACAGAGATGTGACTCAGCAAACAGTCTCTGGGCGTTCAGGGGTGCTGCACTAGAGTGGGCTTCTGACAGGCCTACTGCCTCCCTTCCCAGGGAATGCCCTCTAGAGAGATGGCCAAGGCTGGAAGGGTTCTGCCCCCGCCCTCTCTCCCAGACTCCACACGTAAATACGTGGGCTGTGTGAAGCAGCACTTTGAGACTGAGACCGGTCACTCCAGCCCACCACCCCCATCCCATCAGATGAGTACTCCCAGGATGAGCACACAGCTCTTGGAAATGCAAGTCTCTGCTGTTATCTGGGGGGAGAGAAAGGGGAAAAAAATTCACCACTAAAAGCAGAACTAATCCCCAGGGCAGCCTAGCATGTGGCTGAGATACTCTGGCAAATGTTTGGACAGCTTAAGAAGATAAACTAGGACTTAAATAAATAAAACCAACTACCTGGTCTATGAACAAAGTTAGGTTTGGGGGCCTGCTATTTCCTGAAGCTTTCAAGGCTGGGAGCATAGTGGGTGGGAAATGGACCATGGGGCGTTCCTTCCTGGTGGAATAAGCTTTCTTCTCCAGATCGTGGGAACCTGGGCCCATGATGGCCCATGGAGGACCCGCCTGGGGGAGCCTGGGGTGGGGTGCAGGTTTTAACCTGATGGAGCCCTCACTCATCCAGTGGACTGCCACCCACCTGCCCCACCCCTCAACCCCAGAGGTTCTCGGCCCCACTCAGCAACTAAGTTAATCTGTCCACGAGCGAGCCCTGGTGGCCCCCACTCTTTGCCACACCTGGTTTTGGGGATGAGAGGACGATCAGCGGAGAGTCTGCTCTGTGGACTAGCACCACTCAGTGGGCATAAGGAAGTTGTTGGTTTTTTTTTTTTTTTTTGTTTTGTTTTTTAAAAGTAATCTCTATACCCACCGGGCAGCTTGAAGTCATAACCGTGAGATCAAGCATCGTATGCTCTGCTGACTGAGCCAGCCAGGTGCCCTGAGGAGGTTTGTTCTTCACTGAGCATCTGTGGGTGTTGGGGATGGACCAGGGAGGGACCAGTGTTGGCAGTGAACACCCAGCGGGCTCTTGGGGGAGCTCCTGGTCCAGAGTGAGGAAATGAATGACCCGGGAGAAAAGGGAGGGATTTTTCAAGCATTTTTCCCTTGTGAAGATATTTGTGTGGATGTGTTGACTTATGGTCTCCCCTGCTTGTCCTAGCCACGGAGGGGAATACCTGGGTAAAGATAATCAAATAAGGTGCCAGACTGGGAGTGAAGAGATGTGAATTCTAAATCTTGCCTTAAGCCACCCCAGAAACCTTTGCCAGGCCTCACACCCCTCTTTCCTGAGCTGTTTTAATTATAACCCCCCCCCCCCCCCCCCCCCGCCCAAGTCTCTTTCCGAGAGAAGCTCTGGTTGCACACCCATGTAGTGAGGCAGGGAGAGGTGAAGTGGGGGTGGGGCGTGGGAGAGCTGACAATACCTCCCAGTCAGGGAGAGTTAAAATGAGGCCTTTTTACCTTTTAATGATAACGTGCATTGCCCGACTGTGTCGTAGTGGTGTGGAGGGCCTGAATGTGTCTAGTGTGTCCAGTAAGGTCACTTGTCTTGATTTGGGTTGTCACTTCTGCAGCTCATAGATGCTGTGCTGATATATACAGCTAATTAGGGCCTTGCTCATCTTGCTGGGGGCTGCACTGTGGGGAGGAGGATCCGCATGCTCCTTACGTCCTCCCCAAGGCCTGGGAGGGCTAGCGCTCTCGGGGGCAGCGTTTCTCTGCTTGGTGTTCGCCAGCCATCAGCGAGAGGTGAATTGTAGCTTCTGAGGGGCTCTTGTCTTTTTGTTAGGGGTGGTCAGTTGTCTCAACTATTTCCCCTTCTTCAAACCTCAGTTCATTCTTCTGAGAAAGGAGCAAAAAGCTAAAGATGAGCTATGTAAGATAGACACTGATATCTTTTTGTTAGGACAGGCCAAGTTACAGATTGTGAATCTTCGAGTAGTGTTATTTTGTGAACTGGTCTTGGTTATACTTTGTCCCAGATCAGCAGTCTCCCGTTGAGGGCAGAAGTGATTGGAAGGCATAGAGCTGGAAGTGGCATGGGTCCCTCTGTGAGTGAGGGTCTGTGAACTCCCTCTGTACTAATCCTAATCCCTGCAAAGGGGCTTTGATGTGCATTAGCCTGTAATCCAGGCTGCAGCCTGAAGAGGCAGCTAGGCGTGGCCTCCCATTTTGCAGATGAGGAAGTTGAGGCGCTAGGAGGTTCCTGAAGTGACATCCCTTAAGTCCTGTGTCTTGAACTGAGCTGGGATTTAAACTCAAACATTTGGGTTTTAAAGCCTGTGTTATTTCTGTGGCACCACACTGCCTCCTAGCTTCCTTCCTCATGGAAGCTCCTGGGCAAGACCCAGTCAGTCTTCTGATAAAAGCCATCTGTAGGCCAGCTCCCCTGGGTCACAGACTTTGGAACACATTAGAACTGGCTGGGGACTCCCTGAGCCCTTTGGCATTAGCATTTTATAGTTGAGAAAAGATGGCCTGTAGAGAGAAGTGACTTGCCAAGACGGTGCAGTGACGGTGTTCGCTGATGCTTTTTAGATGTTCGTCCAGTACGCACCGTGTACCAGCGTTCTGTCCCGTGATTGAAGGTAAAGCAGCGAACGAAACAGACAAAATTGTTACCTTTGTGGAGCTCAAATGAAGGGTTTGGTATTCCTATGCCATAACTCTTTACCCTAAGGTTTTAGACAGCTCCTTTATCCCACCATAGATTCGGAGAATGCAAAAATAATTTTCGTGTAATATTTTGAGCCCAAACACAAGGAGAGAGGTGAATCAGCGGGAGGAAAGAAGTTATGTAATCGACTCCAAAACTAAAGGAGAAGATACTTGGTTGGCTGATTCGTTTTCAATACCCATTCTTCCTACAAGTATTTCTTGAGCACATGTTAGGCACTGTTCTCCATCCTTAGCATTCAGCAAGTGAACAAAGCTCTGAAGGAAGGACTAGCAATTACAATATGCTTGGTTCTCACTGAGACCCGGCAACTGCCAGAGGTCGAGCTCTGACTCCTCCGTGGGTGATCGCTGATCTGTGATCTGAACATTGTCCCCGTGTAGGTGGTGAGTGTTGACTGCTCTCTGCGGCTCACCGTCTGCCCTCGGCGTGCCAGGTTGGGTGATGCTGGGGTGCCTGCTGTCAGTGTGGCCCCCCCCACCCCAATGATGAATGCCAGCCTGCCTCATTCCTGCTCTCGAGTCTGTGCTCTGCAGAGGCACCCTAAGCATTTGCATGTTTACATCATGGGACTTTCTTACTTCTCCCGTGTCCCAGTCACCACCTGCAGCTTTTGCCAGAAAAACAATGAACTCTGCAGCCCAGAAGACTTTGACCAAGGATGTTTAGGGAAACTTTCTGCTGATAAAAAGCCCTCTGCAGGTTAGTGAGGGGCAGGAAGAATATTTTCACATCCCTGAGGAGTCCTACGCTTTTTTTTTTTTTTTTTTCTAAAGTCTATTTTAAAATATGAAAGGCCTGACTGCTTCCCTTTGCATTTCCCTCCCATCAGCATTTTATCGATTGATAAGGTTCCTTCTGAAGGGGAGAGCCTCCCCAGTCCAAGTTTTCTCTCCAGCATCTGCTTCACCATCCGTGATGGGGAACTCCCTACCTATGGGGTGGCACGTTTCAGTTTTAGGGAATTAGAATTAGTTTGACTCCTTCTTCCTTATGGTTTTTTTTTGGGGGGGGGTAAGTTAATTATAGCAACTCATTCATGTTCTCTGTTCTTCCCATAAAATTCTTCCGCCTCCACCAGTGGGTTTCCATTTAAAATAGCTCCTGTTCTGTTTTGGAAGGCATCTCGCCTGGCTTCTGGTTTGCCAATGTTCTTCTGAAACGGTGGCTTCCCAGACTGACCTCCAGCCCCACTCTTTGGCCTGGCACCCTCAAAGTGTCTGGAGCTGGCGAGAGGGAGAAGGGTGGCGGGGCAAAGACGCTCTGGAGTCAGGAGCTGGCCGTGATCGGCTTTGCTCTGTGGTAGGTATTAAGTACGTTCCCAGGCCCGTTTCCTGCTTCCAAATGCCAACATCCCTGCCTCTTATGTGAGGTTTAGCTTAATCCCCAACCTTACCTAAATGTTACTTCTATTATTATTCAGAGCCGTGGGTAGAATTTCCCTGTGTTGTTGAAAGCGTGGGTGGGGACGCAGCAGCCTGACGGACACCCACTCTGCCTGGGATCCTCTTCGCTGGGTCCTTTGTTCTGAAGCCCTGTCCAGCCAGGGTGGTGCTGTTCCCCTAATGTTGTTTATTAGGATGTCTTCAGAGTTGAGACGGGACGGCCTCCTCGGTTTACAGCAGGGGATACTGTGGCCCAGAGGGTAGAAGTCGGCTTGTCCCATGGCCAGTGAAGTTGGCCTTTGTGGCTGGAAGCCAGGCTACTTGTCTCTTTTTCCTGGTCAGAGCTGCAGCCCCTATAGAAGGGTCTTGAGTTTAATCGTTGTGGAATTGTCTAGGGGGTTTCTGGCTGGTTAGCTTTGGCCGACAGGTACTGGGGTTTACGCAGAAACCCTAAGGCTCTGTCCTTGTCTTTCTCTCTGTCCAGCTAAACTGCGCATGCTGGCCACGCCTTGGGGGCACACCCGGTGAGAGTCCCAGAGTGCAGTGTATCCTTTAGGTCCCAAGGGCCTGCTGAGCACAAGGCAGGGGTGGAGAGCTGGCAGAGTATGGGGCTGGCTACCAGGTGAGAGGTGCTCCTTGAGGGCACACAGGTGTGTCAGTCTTCACGTTTGTCCGCCTGGCACCTGGCACATAGTAAGTGCTCAATATGGATTTGTTGAAAGGATTTGGATAAATGAGACCAAACAATGGATGAAGCTTGGCGGTAGCCTGCCCAGCTGGTGGGCTGAAATGGAAAAAGCCAGTTACTTTTTAATCTCCCAAATGTTCTTGGAACTCCTGCCTCATCCTGGACATCCCTTAAGAGGGATGTAAAGGTGTGGTCACAGCCCAGCCCAAGTAGGTTAGGGAAGGAGACCCTACTGTAAGGACACCCCATGTCTGGATGGTATGGGAAGTATTCTGTAAGCGCTGATTGCCTGTCTGCCTTGGCTTTGGAAGGTCCTCCCTTTAAGTGTCCCTTCCCAGCTGCTCTTGAAAACGTCCCTCTGGGTATCCCAGTGGCCAGGGTGTGCAGCCCAGTGATAAAACTCTAGCCAAAGCTCGCTCTTCCTCTTCCTGGGGATGGGGACCTACCCTCAGCCTCCCTCCACCCCATGGCCTCTCCTCAGCTCCTGTTAAACTTGACTGACGGACCGCTCTGTGCAGAGGGCCTAGGTGACAGTGAACACGCTCATAAAAATCATCACTCCTCTCTGGGTGCTGTGCCCTTTGTGGCATGTCTTGTTAATTACTTGGCAAAGAGAACATGAGGACTTCAAATCACTTGCCTGGATTTCCTCCCAGGTGTCCCCCTGCATGGTTGAGAGAGGTGGGGGTGGCCATGCTGGCTGGACAGTGGTCGAGGGTGGTAAGGTGACAGGGGTAGGCGGGGTTGAATTTTCTCCTTTTTCTCTGTTAATAGTGTCAAGACACTGGCAAGTCACCCCTTCCTGCGCTCCAGAAAACCCTCTTGAAGTACTGCCCACCCCCTTGTTGCATATCCTGCCCCCCACCTGGGTTTTTTTTAAAAAAAAAAAAAAAAAAAAAAAAAAGGCTGGTTATTTGAGAGGACCAGCCCATGGGAGTGTGCAGGGTTAGGGGAGAGGGAGAGGGAGAGGGAATCCCAGGCAGACTCTGCGTCTAGCATCCAGCGTGGAGCCCATCGTGAGGCTTGATCTCAGGATCCTGAGATCATGACCTGAGCTGGAATCAGAGAGGCAGATAGATGCTCAACAAGACTAAGCCACCCAGGCATTCCCCACCACCTGACTTTCTAAGTGAATCCACAGCCTTCTATCAGGAATGGGGCTGTGATGTGTGTGAGGCACTGTGGCCTGATTTGTCCCGTGCCTCCTGCTGTGGATATGAGGGTGGGGTGGGGGGCATGCTAGGCTCTCTGGGGACACATGGCAGCACCTCTTCCCGCTGCTGCTGCCCAGCCTGTCCTTTGGGTCCCTCCCAGGGTGCCTTCTTCCTTTCCTCCCCTCCCTCCTGCCTCAGCTTTGTCTTTGCTCTCGTGGGGAATTGGCACCACTCTCCTTGTTTCCTTCCTTCCAAAGACTTTCTCTGGTCCTCTAGGGAAACCACATTGGCCCCTCGCTAGTAGGTTCATGGGTCAGGAGCCTGTGTTCCCACTGATGGGCTCTGGCCCCTTTCTCCTTGAAGTCTGCCAGCCATGGATGGTGTGTGAGGTAAGGGGGCTTCACCCCAGTGCTGAAGCCTGTGTGGCGTTTTTCTGCCGCTTTGTGGTTTTATTTTCTCCTGTCAAGTCTGAGAGGCTGAGGGAAGTCCTTTGAAAGATTTATTCCCCACGGACCCCATGAACTCTGGACCCGAATGCAAAGAGGGTTTAGTGGGTGGGGGTGGGTGAGAGGCTCTACCCCTGAAGGGAGAGGGGCAATGTCCCTGTCCCTGCCGGTGCATCTCCCATTTGTTGGAGATGCAGGGGATCAGGGGAGGGACAGACTGGCCCCCTGAGCCCCAGCGCCTTGGAGCCTGCACGCAGTTTCCAGGAACTGTGTGTGTGTGTGTGTGTGTGTGTGTGTGTGTGTGTGTATGTAGGGGGTGGTGGGGGGTGGGAGGGCTGCGGGGAGGTGGGAGCTTGTTTGGCAGCAGGCGCCTATCAGACAACTGGAAAGTGCCAGTGCTTTGCCTGGCCATCTGTCCCCCTCCGCCTGGCTCCTGTCCGCCTTCTGCTTACCACAGAAGGGCCCAGCAATAGTCTGTAGCGCAAGGGCACGGAGCCTGGCCGGGAGGGGCAGGCATGGTCCCATCTTGCCTTTGTTTACTCCCGGCTCCTCCCTGGCTCCCGTGCCCTGTACATGAGTTGCCAGGTGCCCCGAAAGTTTGCTGCAGCTTGTCGCGGTGGCCTGTCGCCGTGGTCCTGTCGCGGTGGTTTTGTGGCTTGGCAGCAGAGGCAAGAGAAGGTGGATGTGTGCTGCCTTTCTTTTCTCCAGTTTTATCTGTTTGCTTCGGTGGGACCTCCCCCATCCCCCTTTCCCCCTGCCCAGTGTTTTCCTCCAGCCTTGGTTTAATGTGTGAGAGCACAGCCAGAGCCGGCCAACTCTCCAGGGTTTGGGCTCGCGGGCACACCACCCTCCTGGAGCTCGGGAAAGGGTTAAATATTATGGGGAAGTTCAGCCGGCACTTGCAAGATATGGTTGCCGTAGCAACAGGCCTTCTAATCTGGTAGGTGACCTGAGAGACTGGAGAAGATGTAGGGGTTGGTTTGGCATTTCATTATTTCATGAGGCTGCCTCTCCAGCTGGTTTCTCTGCTGAGCTTAAAGCTTGCTGTTCCTGCCACTAGAGTTACTGGCACATTCCGAAACAACAGTGTTGATGGCACTAGCAGTGCGTTAATGGGGGTCTGGCCAGGCAGGGTGGGCGGAGGAAAGGGAGCTGGGTTCCAGGAGCCCGAATGTGGGGCTTGTCCCCTCACACAAAGAGGAGGGTGTGGATAGAAGGCTGTGCACTGGGGTTCGCTTTCCTGCATACAATAGCTGCCTTCTTGGAACACAACTGTGACAACTGAATTCTGTTTTCTAGTGTCTTGAGAGGGACTGGCTTTGTAGCTAGATTTTCAGGGAACTTCTTTAGTTGGATGAGAATCCTTAGATTTGTGGAGGGGGCTCCCTAAGGTGGGGGGAGGCCCTCCCTACTGCAGTGTCAACACTGGGCTCTCTCCTCTTATATTTTCCACCAGGTGGATATGGTCCAGAAATTCCATTCAGTTCTGCACATCAGTTGCATGTGTCCTGTGCTCCCAGCCCTGTGCCCAGAGCAGAGAGATGTGGGACCAAATGCTTAGTTTCATTTGCTCAGCAGATGTTGGTTGGGTGTTGCCTGAGTCAGGATCCGCAGAGTGCGGGGAGGTCACACCACTCTCCTAGCCAGAGAGGCTCCCCGGTCTACAAGAGGCCTTGCTTTTAGAGTGACCTTGAACTGGGGGCACCTTTCTCGGAGGGGTCTGCTCTGTTTCTCCTCTTTCCCCCTTGGCTGTGATTGCCCAGAAACCCGAGGGCCTGATAATTGGCTTGAGTAGAGGCTGTGCTCCTCTGAACACTGTGTCCTATGTGGAGTTCTGTGTTAGCCCGGGCCCGGGTTCAAAGGGGTTTCTAGTTGTTTGGCTTCCTGGGTTTCTTGCTTTTCTGAATTTCTTCCCTCTAGAGAGGTTGAGTGTGCCTGGGATCTGTGAGGGAATTTTACATGCCTTCCTCCTTTCCCTGTTGAGAGAGTGAGCTCTGTGCAGAGAGGTCTGTGTGTTAAAGGCCCCAGCAGACCGCTTCGGAGGCTCTCTGTTCCCATTTCATAGATGCAGAAGCTGAGGACCAGAGGCCATGGCGTATCCACTTCTGGGCCTTCTGGATCCCAGGCAAGAACTTGCCCCACTGGACCAGGTCCTGGTTGGGCTGTCCATCTACTGTGTATGGCAGATATGCGAGAAGGTTGGGCTAGAATGTGGGTCTTGATGGGTGGGAACAGGGCGGGAGATCAAGGGACGTGCCCCCTCCTAAGATCAGGAGAGTCCATAGACAGTATGGTGCACTGGCTGCAGGCTTTGGCTTTCTGGTTCAGAGGATTGGCTTGGGGCAGTGGGATGGGAGGCTCCCCATTGCTGGCTAGCATGACCCCGTGTTCGGATGTGGGAGTATTCTTGGGAGGGCACATGATGTATCCCCTGCAGCTGAGGGCCTGCAACCAGCTCGGGTTCTGGTCCTCGTGTGCTTTGGCTGGTAGGTCCCGTCCGCATCACAGTCTCCTGCCTGTAAAGCGCTGGCATTGACCTCGTCATCCTCTGTCTCTCTCCCATCGCGTAGTCCAGGTCCAGGGATAAAAGCAGCATCTCTGCAAAGTCTCTCTGTACTTTTGGGCTTCAGACTGGCTTTTCAGTCACTGTAGGAGGTGGCTTTAGGGTTTTGCCTAGTTTTTAAATACTTTGGGTATGATTTTTGTTCATTTCAGTGCATTTTTTTTTAAAGATTTTTTTATTTATTTACTTGATAGACAGAGATCACAAGTAGGCAGAGAGGCAGGCAGAGAGAGAGGGGGAAGCAGGCTCCCCGCTGAGCAGAGAGCCCGATGTGGGGCTCGATCCCAGGACCCTGAGATCATGACCTGAGCCAAAGGCAGAGGCTTAAACCACTAAGCCACCCAGGCGCCCCACTTTTCAGTGCATTTTAATGCATTTCTCAAGCTTTTGTCTTTGGGCTGTACTGTAGCATTGGAGACTGGGGGGTCAGGCCACATCTCGGGGGCAGCCTCAGGACCCTGCCCACTTTTGTCTGACTTTCATGGAATCTGGAGACGTTAGTCTGAATTGGGTCCTAATTCTTTGTGTGGTTCACTTCAGTATACTAAGCTCTAATATCCCTGTGGGGAGAGAGCTTCTCAGCTCCTGCGGAGGGGTGGGGAGGGTAGCAGTTACACAGGGCCTTTAGCATCTCAGAACAGCTAAAGGAAAAGATCCTTAGCGTTGAAGCTGTTGGGGTTGGGCTATGTGTACATGTGGGGGGGTGTGTATAAGTGGTAAGTCACTGTGTAGAGTGGGGCATGCGGGTTGAGGTGAAGATTTCTGGGACCTCGGGGATATAAAAGTAGAGATGATTTTGCTCTTTCCCACCTTGGCTGAGATTTTGGTCCAAAGTTCTTTCTTTCACAGTGGGCCTGATTTCCATGGAAAGAATAGATGTGCTGTGTTCTAAGTAGAGAGCTGAGGCCTCATTGGACGCAAAATAAATAAGACAGACTGTATTAGCTCCAGAGCTGGCCGAAGCCCTCAAGAGGCCTGGCTTCCCCACAGCAGGGATGTGTGGAGAGCCTTAGTGGTTTCCTCACAGATGAGGAAACTGAGGGCCACATAGGGGATAGAAGGACCGCCTGAGGACACATGACCATCAGGGCCAGCTCTTCCCTCTGACCCACTGCCCCCCAGTCTCTCCCACAGTTCTTGGGTTTGCCATTCAGGGGATGTGCCTCAGAGTCTGCTTACGTTCTATAGGATTGGGTAGTTTTTATGTTTGTTATGGGGGGGGTTCTTAGTTGAGCCTCACAGATCCTGTGGAGGTTCTGCTATCATTAACCATCCTCTGTTTTAGAGTAGGGAAAAATGGCGAAGAATTTACCCCCATATTGACATTTTAAAGCAGCTGATTGAGATGTTGAGGCGGTTTCCTCAAATTTTGCCTCATCTGTGTATTTCTATTAACAGTAATGATTGTAGTAAGTACCATGCCTATCATGGTAGACCCTCGGATGGCCAAAAACATGAGTGAGATGCAGCTGCTTCCTGCCACAGAGCCTATGAGGCAAGACTCAGGATAGCCACCTTGCTCTGTGTTTGCCTTGTTGTGTTAATGTTGCCATAGTAAGACATGACATGGATGACTTTCTTCTCTGGAGAGTGGGAGGTGAGGGGAAGCCAGGTCGTGGTTTGGAGATGAGATGAAGCCTCACAGGAAGGGGGGTGTGTGTGGACCCAGTGGGGACAGTTTCTGACAGAGGTTCCCTCAGGGTATTTTGTGGGAAAGTTTGACTTCTTTTCATGATGTCCCTTGAGGAAGCCTCCATACCTACCAGCCAAGAAACTGGGACCCATTTGGCTTTCCTGGAGAATGTCACTTCCTGGGCTAGCAGGTTCTTTCTTGCTAGGTGAAGGAGCACTTGAATCAGTTTCTTTGAAGCTTCCTAAGGTGTCCTATGCCACTTCTGAAGTTTTGCATTTTGATGAGGAAGCTAGTGTCTCTAGGCCTTTGGTCCTTCTGTGTGTACCTTGATCCCTGTCTAGCCCAAGACTGTGCAGACCGAGAGTTATTTTTCATAATAAGGAAGCCTGTTAGTTTGCCTGGAGAGTTCCCACTGTTTCTCGGGGGTTGGTTATGGAGAAGAAACAGAGATGTTTCAGTGGGCGGATGGGTAGGTGGGAGGGTGGATTGGGTGGACGGCTGTCTGCTTGAGTGGGTTGAGTATGTGGCTCCAGGCTCGGGTGAGTTAGAAGTCTTTCCAGGGGCGCCTGGGTGGCTCAATAGGTTAAAACCTCTGCCTTCGGCTCAGGTCATGATCTCAGGGTCCTGGGATCGAGCCCCGCATGGGGCTCTCTGCTCGGCAGGGAGCCTGCTTCTTCCCTCTCTCTCTGCCTACTTGTGATCTCTCTCTATAAAATTAAAAAAAAAAAAAAAAAAAAAAAAAAAAGGAAGTCTTTCCAGAATGCCATGTGACATTTGAGGACTTCTCAACAGCTGGGTACAGGTAGCAGGCAGAGTGGAGTTTCTGACCATTCCCTTTTAGCATCTGCTGGAAGTTCCTTCCTATTAGGTTCATCTGTGGAGGAACCTTGTCTTTCGTGAGTATCCAACATGCCAAAGGAATATGGAACAATGGAGGAAGATTGTTTTTAAAGCTTAATTTATACTTGAATTATCACAGCTTTACCCTTGAGATCTGTGAATTTTTAGCATTTGTGGCTTCAACAGTTCACAGGTGACAGGAGTAATTTATAACCTCCCAGAGTGTAACTTTGCTTCTCGGCTTGGCCCCCTAGTCGCTGAGCCTGGTGGGTAAGCCTGGCCCACTGTCCAGTGCCCACAGCTCTTGTGGGGGCTGCTTATTCATACACAATCTAATTTCATCCTTATAGTAACTGGGAATTGGGTGTAATTGCTGTGGCTTTTACACCTGAGAAAACTGAAGGGATTCTATGTCCTGTGCACACTCATTTTGAAAAGTAGAAGGAAGAAAAAGTCACCCCATCATTCCACCACCTGTACAAACACTGTGCTAGCTTCTTTTGCGGGGTGGGGGGTGGAGGGGCATATTTCCTCTCAGGCTCTTTTCCTTCTTGTCCACTTAGCATTTTTGTGTAATGGTGTTCTAGTTAGAAAACTCTAGCAGTGAAGAAGCTCTGTAGACTCCGTTTCCAGACTCTGGGTGTCCCCCCGCCACCCCCGGAAGGTATGGTTTCTGGGGGACTTGGGCATGGGGCTTCTCTTCACAGTCCCTGGGCCCAGCTAACCCGGGGAGCCGGAGTCTTCCATGCAGCCAGCATCCCTGGCTCAGGCATTCAGACCCGAGCAGGGCCCTTTGTGTCTAAAGTAGTAGTTGATTGGAGTGCTAATGAATCAATTAGAAAATTACTTGCTGCTGAGGTCCTCAGCCAAGGGAGGGTGTGCGCGGTCTTAGAAAGCCATCGGAAGGCCATATGCGTGTAAATCTCTCTTGGCTGTGGCCCTTGTAAATTGCGCTGCAGCCTTTCTTGGACCGGTTCATTACTTGAGAAAAACGGGACCTCTTCCGCTTTGCAAGGGCTGCCTTGCGCGTGGGCCAGTTTTCTAGTGTGCACTTTGGTCTCTTCTTCCGCGGTAAGAAAGCAAAGACTGGAGCACATAGTAACAGCATCTGTGTCTCACTTTGGAAGAGGAATGTTTAGGAGCCATTCTCTTGTTCTTTCTTTTTGTCCTCTATAACGTCCTGGTCTGGAGGGATTGTTACTATCCTGTGCCAATTTTTATGGCTGGCGGGACTGGAGCTCAGGAAGGGGGGGGAAGCTACCTGCCCTTCAGTCACCTGCCCAAGGCTGTGGTTTGGCCTTCAGATCCCCAGTCTTCTAGGTGGCCTTCTGTTGTCCTGGCCTTCCACACAGATGCCCCCCGAGTCCTAGATCTTAGTGAGTCTTCATAGTCCCAGGTGGGGAGTGGCAGGTGGGACATGGCCCTTAAGGGTGGCATGGTAAAGGCATTTCTAGTTCAGTACCCCTGGGTTAGGGTTTGGTGAGGTTTCATTTGGGGCAGAAGAGTTGGAATGATAACCAGCACATGGCTGAAGGGATCCGGGGTGGGTGATGGACTGGGGAGGGGGGGGTCCAGGTGGCAACTTGTGTTATGCATTTCAGGACACTTGCCAGGGTGTTAGAACCTGAACCCGAACCTCTCTCAGAGGTTAAAAAAGTGGCATTTTTGTGAGTCGTGACCAAAGTGGGAGCCATCTCTTGAAAAAGAGGTCTGCAAAACAATGATCTTGATAGGTTTTTCTGGCCTTCCCACACCTGTTTCCTCCTTGGCCTCCTATCTCCTGTGGTGACCACCCCCCCACCCCCGCGCCCACCCAGACCCTCAATGAAGACCACTATAGTGTCACTAATCCTTTACCTTTTGCTCCAGGAGGGGCCAATGTGCTTCTCCGAGTCTGAAACCAGAGGCACCTCCGTGCTGGTTTCCTCTTTTAATCTGGTTTAGGGGGACCCTGTGGTCCTTCCATTCCCCAGTTGCATGGGGTTGGAGGGGCAGGACAGAATTCCCTGTTTATAGCCTCAGATTCCTGTCCTTGTTCAGCGTGTCATGGCAGTTTTGATGCTTCTTTGTCCAGCGGCGCGGGCTTAGATCCGTGGTACCCAGCAGCTACTTCGTTCATCTCACTTTTGAGTACCGTCTGTGTCCGTCCCGCTTGTAGGTGCTGGGAGTGTGGTAGGGAACAGCACGGGTGCTGACCTGGCCTGTCCTTGTGGAGCTGACATGCTGGGGGCTGGTCTTGTGGGAGGCCTTGGGTCTCCACGCGGGGAATTTGAACCCAAAGTGGACATGGGTAGAGGGGAGAGAGGTTAAAAAACACCAACCCACCAAGCTGGCTCTTGTAGGCATCTTCTGTTTGTCCCCGCTCTCCGTGCTCAGAAGGGCTTCATTAAGGCAGGTATTGTCACTCCATTTTTGCAGGTGAGGCCACTGAGAGCACCTAGCAGGTGCTCAGTAAAGGCACGTGTTGGCCAGATGCTTGGCTTTTGGCTCAAAGGCAGTGGAGCTGGGTTTCTAACCCAGCCTGGGTTCTCGACAAGACATCAGGCTTCCTGTCCAGCGCTGGCACCTATCCCTCGAGGCCAGCTTCGTTTTGTGGATTTGCTTTGAGTGTGAATGCCAGAGCCTAGGAAGATTTTAGTACAAGGTCCTGCTGTGGTCTCTAACCAAGTAGGTGTGTATTGTCTAACCAAGTAGGTGTGTATTGCCATCATCGCTGCCGCTGTCCCTACTGGAGCATTCCTTTGTTTCTGGTGGTTTCATAGATGTGGAAGTGAGATTTAGCAGCCACTCAGCTTTCCCTGCAACTGTTGTCAGTCCGCTGGCCTCGCTGCTTGTGTGCCTCCGTCTGAGTGTGAGTGTCGCAGGGGAGTGTGACCGGAATCCACCTGCCCTTGTGCCTCAGGACCTCTGGTGACTCTGCTCCTTAAGTGGGCAAGGGTGAGGCAGCATGTGGAAACCATGAACCTCATTTGTCCGCCTGGCCAGCATCTTGGTCATTCTGTGTTGTCCTGGCCACACCAAGTTTTAGATACTGAAAATCCCAAACAAATCAAAGCATAGCCCCTGGTAGGAAGCAGGTTGCCTTTCTCCTTGTGGAAGCTCAAAATGCAACAGCTCTGTGGGTAGTCGGCTCTCTGGTGTTAATCTGCTTGGCAGGCTGTTGAAGTCAAGTTCCAGGGGGTCGTCAAGTTGGTGGAAGAGAGAATTACAAGCATGGGGCTGGCTATGGTGGGCAGGGCAGAGGAGGTCCACTTTCTTTGCCTCTTGTCTGTGCCCTTGACCTTCAGGGTCCTTCTTGAACTTTCTCCTTTGTTCTCCTTCTTTCTGCCAAGTCTCTTAATTTCCAGCCACCTTCCACCTTATTCCCCACATCTCTGCATTTCCCAATACCTTGTACATTGCCTCAGATTCTCCTTGGCTGCACTCAGTTGGCAGGCCAAGGGACAGACAGTCCACCACCCAGTAAAGCTGACCTTGTGTCACTGTGACAGGACTCTGTCCTGTCCCAGCAGATGGTGGTGGAAGGTCAAGGGTGGTTGCATGGATATGTGAAGGTGGGTCACATTACACGGCACTGGGAACAATGCAGAGAGGGAGGAAGAGGCAGATGAGAATGTAGTTAGTTGTAGGTCGTAGTGTTGGAGAGAATTCAGGATGGATTCATTTGCTGGGTTGTACTAATAGACTACCACAAATGGACTGGCTGTAAACAACAGAAATGCAATGTTTCATAGTTCTGGAGGTTTGAAGTTCAAAATCAGGGTGTCGGCAGGACTGTGTTCTCCCGAAGGCCCTAGAGGAGGATCTGTTCTGTCTGAGCTTTTCTCCCAGCTTCCGGCATTGCCAGCAGTCTTTGGCGTTCCTTGGCTGTGCCTCTGCTGTCACATGGTGTCCTCCCTTTGTGTCTGTGTGCCCACGTTTCTCTAATTTCATAAGGACACTAGTCATAGGTGAGGTCCCACCCTACTCCAGTAGGACCTCATCTTAACTACTTCAAAAGACCTGTTTCTGGATAAGGTCACACGAACAGGTATCAGGGTTAGGACTTGAAGGGATCTTTTAGAGGGATACAACTCAATGCACAACGCAGGGTGATCATGCCAGCCCCAGATCCAGAGAGCATGTTCAAACTCTGGTTTGAAAGGGCCTTAAATTAAGAGCCTCATTGGTTCTGTAAGTTCAGTCCGTCCAGTACATTTGTGTTATGGACCCTGCGTGTGCTGGGTTCTGGGCTTGGCCCTGTGAGGAGAGGAGAGACTCTGCGTGGCCTTCATGGTGAGAAGTGTCTGTGGAGACTGGGGTTTTATATGCACGTACTTGAGGCGTGACCTGAGAAAGGTGGACAGGCTTTTCCCTTCCTGCCCTATTACTTTTGAGGCCACCTGGATCCAGCCAGGATTTCCTCTCCCTGCTCCCTGGAAGGTGATGGGGAAGGGGGTTGGGAACCCCTGGACCTGGAGGTTCTTTCAGTGTTCGCTTTCCTCCTCCTGAGTGAGGGGAGGACTTAGAAGGTTTCTAAGAAGGTGCTTCTGGGATCCACTCCTGGCATCCGTGGGAGCTTGGAACCATTTTCTTAGAAGGGTAAACACTATCGTTTCAGGAGGGATAGTGCTTCATAGGGGCCCCTGTGTTTTGTTGTGGGTAAAAGTGAAGCCAGGGGTGGGTGAGTGGCCTATGCATTGGGCCAGCCCCTTTTCTTCCCTCCCAGAAGTTTCCTGTAGGAGCGACGGGAGAACCGAGATTAGTGTACTCGCCATGCATGAGAATTCTTCCCAGGACTTTACAGTCTCCCTGTGTCTGAGGAGGATTTCCACACAGAGGACAAGAGTGGAGCAGAAAGCATTTGTAGCTATTGTGTTGGTGAAAACCAATGTAATGTAAATAGGAAGTTGGGATTATATGTATCCTCAAAACGCTGCCACTGAAAACCACACAGGCCAGATGAAATTGACAACACGCGCCTGTAGCCTCCAGAGTGCTGTCTGCAGGCGGTGGGAGGACTTCATGCTCCTCGCTGTCCTTCCTCTCGTCTGGTCTCCCACCCTCCTACCCACGAAAAAAAGAGAAGGAAATTAATTAAGCATTTCCTTCAATTCCTTCACCTCTTACAAGGCCTTCACCACCCTGAAGATTCAGAACATGTTGAGTCCAGAAGATTCAGCGCCCTTTCTGTTGATCTCTACAGGAGGACAGTTGTATGTCCCTAAATGACCAAACCACAGGGGATCCAAGGAAGTATCTAGGAAGGACTTTAGTCTCCCCACTCTGCCTCCAGAGTGATAGCTCTCCTGGGAGTGCTTGGATCCCCCATCCCCAGAGAGGGCCTTCAAGAGTCCACTTCTACAAATATTCATGATGTCAAGCCTGGGGATGGGCTTCACACAGGTAACTCCGTGAGTGATGAGTTTCTTGTCTTACTTCCAAGCAGTATTGTGGATGTGTGTTCATGGTGAAAGAAATTAGATAAAATTCTGGCACTTCCACTATCCAGGGATTAGTATTGTTAATACCTTGATTTGTATCTTGCTGGTTGGACTTACTGTCGGAATGCGTCCCTGCCCCTAGGAGGTCAGGTGCAGTGGGATGATATCTGTAGTCTACTTGGCTGCTTGAGCCAGGCCATCCAACCGTAGGAGCCCCTCGGCCAGCACCCTCCCCACTCTGTGCCTGGCTCCTTGGCCACCACCTCCTTTCTTCCCCTCTGGTCTTCTCTTCTTTGGAAGTGCAGGCAGCCTGCCTCAGTTTGCCAAGTTGCATGTCCTCTTCTGAGGTTCTAGAACCCATGTCGCACGTGGTTTTCCTTCCAGGAGGCTTGCCCACACACTCACTACCTGTGGCGTTCCTTTCCCAAGTCAGGAGCTCCTTATAACCCATGTTACCAAGAACCAGTTTCTTTCCCTTGGGAAGAGGGGAATGGGGTGTAATCCTTGCTCCCAAGTCCTAGAGTCCGGGACTGCTCTGCCATGTGGGTCCAGTATGGAGCATGGATTTAACCTTCACGGGCCCACAGATTTCCGTGGGACTGATGAATTGGTGTCCTCTCCAAACAGTATGGGTGGAAATCACTGTGTGTGTGATAAGTCTGGGGATTTGAAGACCTTTTAAGCCCTTCCCTGCGGCCCTTCAGGGAGAGGTGTGCCCGCTGCCACTGGGCGTGCCTTATGGCTGACTTGGCCCTGTGGTGCCCATTTTGTCTTTTGTAGGATGGGGGCGGTGACAGACGGCCATGTGCTGGTTATGCTGTTGGGATAGTGACTGTGGTTGTTAGTAGCAGCTCACATTAGGCTGGGTGCCCACCCTTCCCTGTGATCCAGCGAGGGGCTATACTCTCAGCCCCATTTCGCAGGTGGGAAAACTGAAACGCGGAGAGGGGAAATAAGGAGCCCAGGGCCAGGGAATCAGAGTCAAGAGTCAGGACCGCAGCACGGGCAGTGTGGTTTCAGAGCGCGTGCCAAATACCCAATTTGCCATGAGGGATGTAGTAGGTGCTCAATAAATGGTAATAACAAAAGCCGCAGGGGGTTGGGCACCGCCAACCTGTTGGTTGTGGGGCTTCCCCTCCCCTACAGGCCCCCACCTGTCCTAAGTATCTCCTTGATGCAGGATCTGGGCTCCAGAGCTTTGCAGGTGGGTGGAGGCGAGCTCAGATCCGCCAATCCTGGGAAATGTGTAAAATCCTGTTCCTGAAAACCGGCCGGGTTCTCAAAGTGTCCCGGCTGGCGTGTTTTGCTAGTCACGAAACATGATCCATACGCTGTATTTTAGGACTTCCCATCTGTCGGCACAGGGAGGGTTTTCACTTGAGGGAGCTCAAAGCGTGGCAGCTCCCCGGGGTAGGGGGGAGAGGATAGGAGGGGAGGTGGGCAAGGGGAATCTGTGACAGCAGGGTGGCTCTGCGCCTACACCCATAGCACAGCCTGCGTGCTTGGGGAGCCTGGCACCTGGCGGACAAGATTGGGGTCCTTGGGAGGTTCCGGTCTGCAGCAGCCTGGATCCCTTTTCCCATTACTTAACTCGGTTTTTAGACAGATTCCCCCGTTTCAGTTAAGCAGACTGAGGTACAGGAAGGTTTAGTGTCTTGTCTGGGGTTTCCAGGCTGCTCTGACATTAGAACTTAAGTCTTTCAACTGTCCAGTGTCCTCTCCCTTCCCTGAGTCTGTCCTTCTGCTTCTTGGGGTTCAGCTCTGTAGGTGGTCCAGAGGAAGGTGTGGGAGACCTTGCCTGGGAGGGAGAGAGGACAGGGAGGGGTGAGGCGTGGGCCTGGCCCCTGGAGGTGGAGGCTGAACACCCAGAGGGCTATGGTTCCACCATCTCCTCTGAGGGAGGGCCGCAGCACATTCGAGGCTTTCTTTTTAGATATGCATTAACTTGACCATAAACAGGCCCCCTGTTTAAAAATAAATTAAAAAAAAAAAAAGAAAGCCAAACAAGCGGGAGTGGGAGGCAGGATGGATCAGAACTGTAGAAAAACTAAAAGTGTATTTGAGGGGGGGTCTTTCTTTTTTCTTTCTTTCTTTTTTTTTTTTTTTTAAAGATTTTATTTATTTTATTTGACAGATAGAGATCACAAGTAGGCAGAGAGGCAGGCAGAGAGAGAGAGGGAGGAGGAAGCAGGCTCCCTGCTAAGCAGAGAGCCCGATGCGGGGCTCGATCCCAGGACCCCGGGATCATGACCTGAGCCGAAGGCAGAGGCTTTAACCTACTGAGCCACCCAGGTGCCCCGAGGGGGGTCTTTCTTGACGGGCAGGCCAACTCCAGGCCAGGAGGCCATGCCTGGATTCTGAACCCAGAGACCATCCCATCCTGTGCCGCTCTGCCCCAGTTACCTGTCTCCTTAGCTCAGTTTGTGCAGGAAACTTCACCCAAAGCCAGAGGTTCCAGAAAACCCCCTCAGGGTTGAGGGTGAGTGGGGATGGAGGAGGCCTCCCATAGAGTGTGGCCGCAATCCACATGTGCAAACTGGCCTGACCAGCCCCAGCACAGGCAGTTGGGTCTCCTTTTTCACCTGTAAGCCACTTGGCCTTCTCTTGGTTTCTCACAAATGCCATTCCTGCCTAGAAGGTACATCCCTCCCTTTCCTCGCTCCCTGGTCTCTAGTTTAGCACCTGCTCATCCTTCAGATCTCAGCCCCAAGGATACTTCCTGATCCTCCAAGGGTCAAGCCTCCTTTCACAAAGACCCCCAAGGTTCCCAGTACTTCTCTTTCGTAGTGCTGACCACAAGTGTAATAAAAGAATTAACTTACCTTTTATAGCATTTAGCAGTGAAGCTTGGGGCAGGCAGGGACTAGTCTGTCCTGTTTGCCCAGCACAGCACAGCGAAGGGGGTAGTAAACGTTGGTGGAGTGGGTGGGTGGCAGGTTTGGCCCATGGAGGCAGTATGGGTGAGGACGGAAGGGAACAAACATGGGGAATCAGAATTCACTGCGATTTCCTAATGTTTCTAGAGGTGCGGGCGCCATTCAAGGTCAGGATATGGTTTCCAGTGGAGCGCCAAACACTTGAAAACCAGGGAGACTTCTGCCTGCAACACCTTAGGCCAGGGTGCACAGCCTCCTGGAGTCTGTATGTCTCAAAGCCGAGACAAGCTGGGTGAAAAGACACGGAGCCCAGAACCCAGAAAGGACTTGGCCAAGATGGCACAGCAGAGCCTTTGAAGACCTTGAACTGGGCCCCAGAGTAGTCGTTAAAAAGACAGTGAATCAGGCACCCAATGCTAGATGCTAGGCTAGATTGCTAGCCGCTCTGTGTGGCGGCTCCGTTGGGGAGGTACCGTTTGTGGGGGAGAGGTGGAGGCTCCGTGAACTTGGTTGCTAGCTTCAAGGCACAGCAGAGGTGGCATCCAAACTCAGGTCTTTCTGATTCCACGTCCTGGTGCCTCCTAGGAGCAACAACCCCTGTTCTCCGATTGGCTCTGGTGGGGACCCTGGCTCCTGCTAGCCAGTGGAGGGATAGCGACTTAAAGGAGACACCCCTGCTTCCAGCCATCTGTGCTGGCACAGGGGACTGGTGGTTCCCGGAGACCCCCTTTCTTTGTCCACCTGGATTCACCTTTCTCCTTGTCCTTTCTCACCACCTCTGTGAGAGCTGTAGGAACTCCTCTGTCCCCTGGGCCTCCTGGAAAGGGACGGAGGGTGATGAGGCAGAATTTGCACTGTTCTGGGAGTAACTTTCCATCATTTGTGGCTAAAAATAAAATGTGCACTTGCTCCTCACTGCCTCTGGGCTTGCTTTTGGGGTTTCATGGGGAGCCACATGCCCCTTGGTTTCCCCCTCCTTTCCTCTCCTCTGCGGGCATAGGGACTCCCACAGTTTGGGCACATGGGTGGGCTTGATGCTGCTTGCCGGCCTGAGAACAGAGCTCACGGGGCCTGGACGAGGAAGTGCCTCTGTGCTTCCCTGCAGCCGCAAACAGCTGTGCAGGTGGGTTGGTGCTCCGGCATGCACGGGGATGCCCACTCCCTTTGCAAATACCACTGCAGCTGAAAAGAGAGACAGGCCCCCTTAGAGGGCTTTCTTTGTGCAGCCTGCTGCTTTCTGATATCTGGAATGCACAGAGGCAGGAGAGAGAAATTAATTTGTTCAATTAATTTTGTAAATATTGACTGAGCAGAAGTTTTATGCCAGTCACATGGCCGGGACCCGAGGGCTAACCAAAAAGCAGCAGGACACAGTCCCTTCCTCAAAGGTGCTTATCCTCTAGGTGGGGGAGGAAAGATCTGAGTGTTCAGAGAGAACCAGAGCGGGCAAGCTATTGGGGTCCTGACTCCCCACAGCACCCTTCCTCCCAGAATTGGTTTGCAGTGTCCGCCAGAGTGGGAGCTAAATGCCGAACCACACATTTTGCCTTTCCCTCTTTTTAGGCACTTTAATTCCTTTCTCCCCCCAGCCCTGCCCCCCAGGGGAAAAAAGGGGGGAAAAACCTTATTTATTCATTCATTCATTCATTCATTATTTATTTATTTATTTATTTTGGGGGCTGGGGCTGTGTACCCTGCTAGTACTCTACTTGCATTCATTTCCCTGGACTCACACTTACCCTGGGAAGTAATTTTTACTCTCATCCTTATTTTCCAGTTGATGGAAGGGAGGCCCAGAAAGGTTAATTAACTTTCCCAAGATCCCACAGCGAAAATGTTGCAAAGCTCGGATTCAGATGTAAGCACATTGATTCCTGACAGCTCACTCTCCTAACTGCTAGCTGTGTGGACACGTCTACACTGAGCATGTGTGTCCGTTAAGCACCTACTCTCTGATCAGCGTGAGTTATCCTAAAGGTGCTTTCTCTTTCCAAAAAAGAATTAAAAAAAACTTTACTATGCTTTCCCTTTGATCTTTAATATTCCTAGTAATCCCTGTGGGAAAGGAATTGTACCCTCAATTCCCAACTTCCCTTTAAAAAAAAAGAAAAAAAAAGAAACCCAAGTTCTCTGTAGAAGGCACCACCCTTTAGAGGCTGCTGTTAAACTCTTCCCAAAATCTAGATTCGAGCCGGTGGGGGAGAGAGAAATCCTCCGAGAGCATTGTGCAGACTGTAAAGTGGCCCACGAAACGAAGGCCGTGGGAAAAAGCTGTGTGCTCAGAGGGGCCCATGGTCCTCATGCATCATACTTGGGGACTTTTTTGCACTGTTGTCATGGTCTGGTTTCAGGTACCTGTGAAAAATTATGGTAATTAAAATGTAATTTGGAATTCCCTGTTGGCTCACAGCAGCTGGCCCAGATGCAGGAGGCTGGGGCTGGCCCTCGCTGAGCAGGCTAAGGCTTGTTAGGGGTGTCACTTTGTTCTGCCCTTTGTGTTGCTGAGGAGGAGGGTGGGGGCAAGAGATAGAGCAGCTATTTTTACCTCGTTCACGTCATGTTCAGCATTACTGGATGTTTGTGGTTGGGTCCGTGTTTAGCCTCAGCCGGGAAGAGAGAACTCCCTCTGCTGCCTTGGCCTGTATGGAAACTCAGGCTCACATCCCTTGGGTTTATGTATTTTCTAAAGGCAGAGGGACCCAAAGTGACCAGGCGGTCATCCTGGCTGGCTGGAGTTGTCTTATTAGGGCGGAGAGTTCTGGGGCACCGCAGACTCCTTCCTGGGGTGGAGGGTGGCCTCAGAGGCGGGAGGCCCTCTTGGCTTCCCACACTCCTTTATTACATTCAACAGATGGGTTTTCAGTGTGAGATACGCTGCTGGGTCTTTTTCCAGGTCTTTGAAGAGTGAAGTTGAGCCTTGAACAAATCAGGGGTTAAGGGTCAGCCCCCCCTCCATAGAAATGCACATACCCCTTTTAACTCCCCCACAACTTCAGTATTTCTAATAGCTTCCTGTTGACCAGAAGCCTTACCAATCCAAACAGTTGTACGTTCTGTGTCTTCTGTAGTGTGTTCTTAGAATGAAGTGAATTTGGGAAGAGGAGATGTTACTAAGAAAATCATAAGGAAGAGAAAATACGTTTATAGTACTGCACTGTAAGAAATCTATGTGGAAGTGGGCCTGTGTGGTGCAAACCCGTGTTGTTCAAGGTCAACTATATTACCCCTCAAGAATTTCGTAGTCTAGTTGGGGAAATGGAAAGTAAATGTTGAATTTGGCTGGGCTTTGTTGTAGGTACTGGAGACCCCAAACTGTCTTAGTAGGGGCCACAGAGGCTGTGGGAATGTGGAAGAGGGGTACCGGGATCACATGGGGGCATCCGAGGTGGCTTCCTGGAGGAGGCATTGAGTTGTAGGAGCTGATTTAGGGAATTGGGGGACAAGAGGTTTCAAGTATGCATTTTGGTTCTCTTTACTGTTGAGCTTTATTTGTATACATACATGACATTATGGGTGGCTTAAGTCATTATATCTTATTTTATTACTCAGTTGAAGTCCTGGCATTTTATTTTTATACCCAAAGGGCGTGCTGTCTTTGAAAAGTTTGAGGGGGAAAAAAAAATGCTGTGTGTCAGCCAAGCTCTTGTTGCTTCAGAGGCTGGAGACTGGAGGTCAGCCTGGGCCACACAAAGCCTGCCCTTTCCGGGCCTGTGGGCACTTCCAGCACCTCTTCCTGCTCAAAGGGCAGACCAGGGTGGGTTATTGCACCAGAGGGGTTAAGGCAGCTGGCTTCCCCAGACCCTGGGCTCTGGCCTGTCTTGTGCCCCGAGCCCAAGTGTGCATGACGGGGCCGAGCATGTGGTCCTACCTGCATTGCCTGCTGTTTGAGGCCTGTCACCCAGGGACAGTGGGGCTGCTGGCGGACCCCACTGCGAAGACCAACAGTGAGAGCTGTTGCCGAGTGACATTGTACAGAGCAGAGGGCACTGGGCCTGAGGCAGCCTCGCATGGTATGGCACTTCAGAGCTGAGCCTCACACCTCGAGTTTGCGAGAGTACCGCTTCCTTGTCCTTTCCACTTGCTCTGTTCGTAGGCATTCATCAGTCTGACCTAGGTTCTGCCAGCAATGTAGCAACTCTCTTCCCCCATGCGTGGGTGCCGTGTTGAAAGGCCAGTGAATTCAGGACAGTCCTGCCCCTGAAGGGGCTGCCAGTTCTACGTGGTCCCCATGCAGGTGGCCATGGGGCCCGACCTGCCGTGTGCAGTCTGGGACCCTCTGCAGATAGCTGGAATGTCTTGACATGTCCCCACCATCCTTGTGAGCCACGTGCTGACACTGCAGCACGCCAGCCCTGTCCTTGGTGTGGGATTATTTGCAGTTAGTATTCCAAATGTCAAGTTCCCCTTGACTGGAGCTGAGCAGACGAAACAAAATGGCAGACAGATTAGAAGGGGCTTGAGAAGCCTTTTAGGATTTGAAAACCTTCCGTTGTTGACTTTGAGAAGCTGCTGAACCAGGCCAGTCTGCAGAGGTGGGCCGCCTGCCAGGTGCCCATTGGCTCTTGGGGCTTGGGAGGCTCCAGTCAATGCTGGCTTTTCTCCTCCAGGTGGATGGCAGCTGGGGTGCCCACTAAGCTTGGGTGGGAATTGGATCCAGTTCCTTTCTTGTTAGTACCCCCAAAGCAGGAGCGGAGGAGGGTGGGAGGTGAGGGGCCAGGGCCTCTGAGGGCTTTGGGAGGGATTTGGGTGGGTTCCCCAAGATAGGGGGCAATGTCAGGCAGTGTCTGTTCAATCTGCGTTTTTTAAAAAAAGATCTTATGTATTTATTTGAGAGAGAGGACAGATACAGTGAGAGAGAGCATGAGTGGGGAGGAGAGGGAGAAGCAGATTCCCACCAAGCAGGGAGCCCAATGTGGGGCTCAATCCCAGGACCCTGAGATCATGACTTGAGCTGAAGGCAGAGGCTTAACTGACTGAGCCACCCAGGCACCCCTGTTCAATAGATTTTCCTTGCCTACTGTGAAGACTCAGTAGGTAAAAGGGAACTAGGCACCCTACCGTATTAATAGTTCCTCTGGATGGCAGTGAACAGTTTAAATAGGGCTTGCCAAAGGTGTGGAAGTTCCTGGCTAGAACCTGAGGGTAACTGCTAGGAGAACCCTAGGGATGGTCCTGTTCATTCCCTATTTTCTGCAGATGTGGGAGCTGCAGCTCAGAAAGGTTAAGTCATCTGGGCAAAGCCACGCAGGAAGCCGTGAAGCTGGAATTTGAGTCTCTCCGGCTCTGGTGCTCATGCTTGCACCACGACGTCACGTTGGCTCTTGCTCCCGGTTGGGGTTGGTCCTTCTGAGAGACTCATGTGCCCTGCCCTTCCCCGACTGCTTCCTTTTCCTGCCTGCATTCCCCAGGAATCCCTCTGCTTCATTCAGCCTGGGAGAAGTCTTAGGAACTAAAAGCCTGAGTGGGCACCCAGTTCCCCAGCTGCTTCTCCACCACCTTCCAGGGGACGGAGTGCTTGTCTTCCACGATGGTGCGGGTATTCTCGTCTGCCCCCCTCCGAGGACAGGCCATGAGTCTCTCTCCTCGTTGGGCTGCTCCGAGTCCCAGAAAGTGTTAGTGAAATGGATAGGTCTGGCCTCAGGGGAGAGAGGCTTTAAATGGCATGAACCTCCGCGGACTGTGGCGGGCCAGTTTGAGGTCTGGCTGGACGTGTGATGTTGAACGCCTTCCTTGAGTCTGCCTCTGTGTCCTGCAGCCACTATGGGGTGGATGGCAGAAAGGTCCTTGTGTATGACGGTTTCTGCCAGTGGCCCGCTATTGCCAGACCCTGAGTCCAGGAGACAGATTTTGCTCCTCTTCTTGCACACTTAGGCACAAGTGCCTTTTGTTCCCAGGAAGCACAGCTTGCTCAGTCCCCATCCTGGAACTATCAGCAGAATGTCATAAATCTGATTTGTGTTGATATTGAAGAAATGAAACACATTTCTGTGGGGGGAATGCAGTGGAGGCCTCGAGAAGGGGCTTTGTTTGGGACAACAGTTGACACGTGTGGCTTTCATTTCGAGAGGATGGCGCTTTCCCTCCTGCCTTATAGGACTCGGTTAGTCAGAGCCATCTCATGTCCTGGCATTGGGCAGACAGAGGGCAGCGCTGGCCCCGGGCCCTCACAGCTGCAGCTGTCCCCTGCCTAGTTCGGAGACACCAGCTTCTCTGGACCCTGTCACCTCCTGGGGATCGCGGTTCTGGGGACAGCGCCTCCGTGCTGGTTGAGTCAGAGCTGATGAGCGAACCCTCCTTGCTCCCTTTCCAGGGGGAAAACAACAGGATGGAATTTAATAGGCATAAATGTAAAGTCCCGTACGCGGGTTCAAAAATTACCAACTTCACAGGCACAGGGTGGGGAAGCTTCATTTGAACAGCGAGTGAGAAAGTGACCCTCAGCTTTACCTGACGGTTGGGTCCGTGTGCCGGCGGTTGGCTGTGGCTGAAAGAAAGGAATGCAGGCTCACCGAGGAAGGATCGTGTCCGAAAGGAGAAGGATGATGTTGTTGTTGTTAATAATTCATAATAATAGTGAGGTGCCTTCCATGCATTCCCAGTCCATCCTTAAAGTCCTCCTTTGAGGTAGGTCAGAGGATCCTCTTAATTTAGAAGAGGAGACCAAGGCTTTAGAGACAGAGTTTTCTTTTCTTTTCTTTCTTTCTTTCTTTTTTTTTTTTAAGATTTTATTTATTTATTTGACAGAGAGATCACAAGTAGGCAGAGAGGCAGGCGGGGAGGGGGGTGGGAAGCAGGCTCCCTGCTGAGCAGAGAGTCCGATGCGGGGCCCAATCCCAGGACCCTGGGATCACAACCTGAGCTGAAGGCAGAGACTTAACCCACTGAGCCACTCAGCCGCCTCATAGAGACAGAGTTTCTTGCCCCTTGTCACACTGTGAGGAAGTGGCAGAGCCGCCTGGAGTCCAGGGCCCATGCTGTCTGGAGCGAACTAGAGGGTCACCAGATGGTGGGGGAGCTGGATGAAGAAATGCCGAAGGAAATGGCTGGTGGTTGAGCTTGAAAGTGGTTTTACTGAAGCCGGTCTTCTCTGTATGGGCCCTACTGTGTGCCAGGCGCGTTCTAAACCGTTTATACTTATCAGTTCCATTATTTCACTGTTTTGCTGATGAGGAAACTGAAGCACCGAGAGGTTGCATTAAGACCCCGAGTTGATAGGGCTTGGAAGTTTGGAATTCAGACTTGGCTTGTCAGGCTTGGAGTTGTTACTCTCTCTGCCTGGCAGCCCTGGAGAGGACGAGTGTGGTCAGGACGGGGGTGGTGGGTGAGGGAGGAGCTAGCTGTGCCCTTTGTTCTGCCAGGTGGCCCGTCTGCAGGACGCTGCTGTGTTTGGATCCAGGGGAGAACCACAGCCCGCGGATGGATGTGTACACAGGAGAGGCTTCTGCTTTCCTGAATCTGGACCCCAGGTGGTCACAGAGGAGGCCCCTGGAGGGAGGTAGCGAGCTCCCTGCTGCTGGGTGACTACCCACCCGTCGGGGATGCCCAAAGAGGTAGGACTGAGGAGCCGACCTGTGTGTGGTACAAGGGGCCCCAGGGCCCCCTTCATGTCGCTGGCTGGCTCCCAGTTCTTTGTTGAGGACAAGCCTGGCTTTCCTGGCACCTCCCCCACCCCCAGGCATTGGCGCGTCCCCGCGGACTGATAGAGGGGAAGTGACCGGGTGTCCGCCGGGTCCAGCCTGCCCTATTAGGAAGCCCCGGCTGTCAAGCCCGGCAAAAGTGCTGACGGAGGCACCGGGAACAATGCTGCGTGGGAGGAGGCGTGTGCATGTGTTTGCTCGCCTCCTGACCTGAGTGCCAGCAGTGACACACTCTATTTGTCCCCTCAGGTCCCCGGTGGGCACTCAGCCTGCCTCTGAAGTGTTTGACTCCCACGTGGGCCCCTTGTTCTGGGTCAGCGATGGCCATGGCTCGGGGGAGCCGGTCATCTGGGGGCACGCCTCTGGCTTCCCTGGCCTCCTGGGAGTTCTTACCAAGGAGCCTCGCTTTCAGCCCGGTCACATCCTCTCGTCCCAGGCCAGGGAGTGAAGGCCCAGAGAGGTGAAGTGGCTCACCAGAGGCCCTGTAGCCGGCAAGTGCAGCCGAAGCTACAGTCAGGGCCAGGAGACTGGCTGTGGGGGCTGGGGGCTTGCAGGGTCCTCTTGTCCACCCTGGGAGACAGGGCCCACCGCTGCACCTTGACCTGGTCAAGGCATGGCCGGTTGTCAGGGGCTTAGTCGAGACTGGCACCCGAGGCTCCTGGCTCCTGGGCCCCTCCCTCCTGCAGCCCCCTCTTCCACGTTGGGGTTCCTTGCGACCCAGGTGTGTGGCGGCTTCTGCTGCGTTGACTGAAGTAGTGGCTGTGGCTGCCACCCAGGCTTCCTGGCTATGCGACTGCCGCCACCGCCGCCTTCCTTGGCCGCCACCGCCACCGTCTGATTATCCCCCTTGTCACTTCCTTCGCCTCCCAGGACTGGGAGCAGCAGCTGGTTTCCAGGAACTTAGCCCAGTGGAAGGAGCGTGGGTTGAGCTAGGCGGCTTTGGGATGTAGTCACAGTTCTTCAGCCTGTGAGCTGGGTGACCTTGGGCAAGTTGCTTAACCTTTCTAAGCCCTGGTTTCTCACCTTGGAGATAGGGTGATTTGGACGAGATAACCTCCAGTGAGTGACCTTCCAGCCGTGCAGGTCTGTGACTAACGATTTTCAAGAGAGTGAGTGGGACCCACATGGACCTGTGCTTGGAGGCTCTTCTCTTGGGAAGGGCAGGTGGCGTGGTCTGGTGGGAAAGGCCAGCGTGGGGCGGTGTGGGCCATGCATGCATTCAGATTCTGGCTTCACCAGAGGACTGTTGCCTGGGCTTTGGGTGCTCGTGGGCCCTTGGGGCAGGGGACCCCCACCATTCTGGGCCCCTTATCTGCCAGTTCTTCCTCCTGTGCACCTGGACCGCGGGCACCAACACTGCTTGTCCTCAGTGGCAGCTGCTCAGTGGGGAGAGCTCGCTGGCGAAGGCCTGGCCAGCTGATCGGCATAGCCTGGAGGCAGGCATGACAGCCAGACACAGGCGGGAGCCAAACCTTGCCACCCCTCCCCTGCATTGTATGCCACTGGATTTTGTCGTGGGAGGAATGCCAGCCCTGTTCTTAGGCCTAAGGGGGACCCCGTCCCCTCAAGGTGAGATTACACAGGCAGGGTGGAGGGAGGGGAGTTAGAATTAAACCAGGAGTCTTCCTTCGGCCTTGTAACTGCTCAGTCCCGTAGTCCTGTCGGCTGCCTACATGGTTTTCGTTCTTTGGTTTTTGCCTTGGCTGTGAAGTTGCACTATTTTTCTGAACTAATCCTGTTTTGTGTAACCTGAACCCAACTATCTGGACATGAAGGGCAAGCTTTTTTCTCCTCTTCCTTAACAAAGGCTGTCCTAGACAGTAGCATCTGGAAATGATTCAGCATCTGGTCCAAGTGCTGGGTCCATGCACAGACACACTTTCATGGTGTAACGTGCCCTCGCCCAGATACTGGGCCTTTGTCTCTCCAGCAACACACACACCTCTGCTGCTTTCTACATCGTGATTTCAGGTACGGAGGTTATCTTGCTGGGACATGTGCTTGTGTGTACACATGTGTAAAGCTCTTTTTCTACTTGGACTGAGGAAATATTCAAGGGCTTGATGTATAGAAAAGCATTTGCATTGATGGATGTTGCTGTATTTTTTTCTTTGCAGAGTTTAATAAACCATATAACAGTTCCTTCAGTGACTGTAATTAGCTGATTCTTCATTATTCCTCCCGTTGGCCTCAACAGGCACCCTAGGACCCCATCCCCACTACCAGTGTGGTGGTCTCCTACCAGAGTTGAGTGCTCTGGAGAGCTGGCACAGTTAAGGGTGGCCGATGGTGGCCATCTGTTCGTGGTGTCTTTTTGCTGCTTGCTGTTGGTGTGGGTGGGAACCTGTCTTGGGGATTTGGGAGCAATCTGTGTCCTTCAGATTTGGGATTGGGGGAGGAATGTTGGGATGGCACAGGGCTGGAGCTGTTGGTCATGCTAAGGTTTGGTCTTTTCAGCAGACAGACCTTGTGTCCTCACCATGGGCATGATAGGCAGGAAGCTTTGAGGACCTCTGTGTTCACTCTGGTGGAGAACGGCCAGGGGGAAGTGAGGTGGCCAGTGATGGTGGAGAGGGTCCCCTGTGAGCAAGGAAGGGGTTACCCTTGCTCCCCATTACCTAAAGGGACTGCAGGCAGGCTGACTTCTAGTAACATCGTAGACTCGACATCAGGAAGAATTTGGTAACCATCGGAGTGAATGAAATAGAAGCAGACGGGTGGTCTTGGAGGAGGTGCGTGGGGGTGAGCAGGTCGTGCCGGCTGAACCGGGGGCTGTATTACTAGCTTCCTCCTAACTGCAGGTGAATTGGGGCTATAAGGTAAGGTGGGCGACACCTCCCTCGTGGTCACCACCAATCATTCTCCTGGTCCCAGTACCCCTTGGGGCAGCCTTCCCTCTATGGTGGCGGCAGTTTATGGTTTGTTACTTTTTTCCATTAACAGCTGAGTTTGGCCCAGGTCTCCCTTGGGCTCTGGCGGGATGGAGAAGCAGTCTCCCGTTGGTTTTCAGTTCTGCCCTCTTTGCTTTGGGGGGGCTGCCTGCCGCAAAGGATTTAATGCAGGTGTCTTTCCTACCTTGGTTCAGGCTCTGGTGGGTGGGTGCGAGGGACCGTATAATACCTGAACCAGGACACTTCAGGAACCAGGCCACGCTCTGCATCAGTGCGCTAGGCAGTGGGCGTCAACCCGATCATTTGGGATGTACACGGTTTCTTGGTTTATGTCGGTGGCTCTCCCCACAGCTGATGCAACATTGGACCAAAATTCGCCCAAGAAGCCATCCAGGGCTCCTCTCTCTTGTGTGCCCCAGCCCTCACGTGCGCTCTGGGGTAAGGAGGACAGCCACAAAGGCCAACCCCTCCCGCAGAGAGAGAAGCGGCCAGGGCAGCTGTTTGCTGTAGCACCGTTGGCTGCTGGGGCATCCAGATACCTAAGAAGTGGGGGGCTCCCTGCTTGGGATCAGGCCTTGGAGCAGTTGACGGGGAGCTGGATCCTGGAGTTAAGTCCGAAACATGTCTGTTCCTGGTGAGCCTGTGCAGAGCCCGTGGCTCCCTTGAGGGGAGGTAGCTACCCTGTAGTGCCGGCTGAGCCTGGGGGCCCAGGTGGGCGGGAGAGGCTCTGACAGGGTGCTTTGTGTGGTGGCAATCTCCAGCTCAGCCGGCTGTCCTGCTGCCTCTGGGTCATGACTTGGTACAGATTGTTCGGGAGGCCCAGGCTCTGTCACATGCAGTAAGCCTTGCTCCACGGCAGGCATGCTCCTTGAATGGAGAGAGGAAGTGGTCTTGTCCCTGGTACAATGTTGCCTTTAAAAAAGCACCTTGATTGGGACGCCTGGGTGGCTCAGTTGGTTAAGCAGCTGCCTTCAGCTCAGGTCATGATCCCAGCGTCCTGGGATCGAGTCCCACATCGGGCTCCTTGCTCCACGGGGAGCCTGCTTCCTCCTCTGCTTCTGCCTGCCATTCTGCCTGCCTGTGCTTGCTCGCTCCCCCGCCCCCTCTCTGATAAATAAATAAAATCTTTAAAAAAAAAAAAAGCACCTTGATTGAAGATTCCCCCTTTTGCAGCATATTTAAAAATGTCAGAAAGATAAATACTCAGCTTTCTTAATGTGTCTGCTTTGAATAGTCTTTTAAAAAAAAAGTCTGTCATTAATTCTCAGAGTTACAGGCTTATTCAGACTCACAGGTACTCTCCTCGCATTCCGTGGTGTGTCCGTCTCTCCTCCAGGATCAGAGTTTTGGTGGGGACAGGGACTAGACTCTCAAAGTCCCTTTTTTCCAAAAGTCCGGGAGATACATTTGTTCCCCTGGTTTTGAATCTGGTAGTTTCCAGAACAGTTTTTGGAACTTTACTGTTGGACCTGTGAAACAGGCATTGGCTTCTAGCTGCTTCCATATGGGGACCCTTCTCACTTCCCATGAAAACCCACCATTCAGAGGATCTAGGGAGGGAAAATGTTGTACGCTCCAGCCCTGGGTCTCCAAGATGGGCAGACAGGGCTCCCCCCCATTCCAGGATAACCGGGAGGAAGTCAGGCTTGGTGTCAGAAGAGCCCCCATTGTTGTGGGGATGCAAGGCACCACATTTCCAAGGTTGGGGTAATGGCTTCTATGCTCAGTGACAGTTCTAGAAGGAGAGAGGCCTTGGGCCACAGGTTGGGGAGACACCACGAGGGGGTCAGATCACTCAGTCGCCTTTATATCCTGTTGTCATTGCTTGTGGCTTTTTGTAGACACCCGGGTGACCGGTCTGTTGATTTTTCTCCCAGAAGGAGTTGCAGGGACCCCAGGTCTTTCAAGATGTGAGTGAGGATGTCAAGACAGTGTTATGCTGGTTGAGGAGTGGGCAAAGCCGCCTTCTGCCTGAGGGAGAGCTGCTGGGGGCTTCTGGTTTGACTGGGGGTCATGCATAGTTTGGCCTGGGATGAACCTGGTGCGTTCTCTCTGGGCTGGCCTCTGCCATGCTAGAGATGAGGAAAGGGAGGCCCAGAGAGGTGCTGTGACCTGGCCAAGGCCACACGCAAGATCATCAGTGAAACCGGAAGCTTGTAGTTACCTCGCCCTACAGTCTCTGGTGGGCCTGGCTTTTGACTCAGAGGCCCTGACTGTGGCGTGTCTACAGAGCTCTGGGACACACCTGGCCTCTCACAGGGCCTCTGCCCTCTTCTGGCCCAGCGGGTTAGATCTCCAGACAACTGTCCCTTTGGCATTGGCATGGAGGACCACATTGCCTCCGCTCATCACTCCCCTGCTGGGCCCTGGTGTGTTCCTCACAGAGCACAGGGCAAGGAGGGGAGGGCAGGGCCATCTGCCTGGAGAGACCATCCTGATGGCTATGCAGTAGGGGAGGGGGGACCCCCCCCCCCGGAAGAGCTTCCATTCTCCTGCCCAATCCCCCAGTCACTCTTCCTCTTCCCCTAAAAACCATTTGGAGGATCATAACATTTATCATGAGCTTTATTATGGGAGACTCTTCTTCATGTTTAAAAATAAACGCTGGCTTACGGAACTATATTTGGTACATGGAAGCCGTTTGCATGTAAATGTGCTTAAAGGACACTGCTTTATTTAAGATGCAGAGTGTGCCCTGGCTAGGGGGGTGCGCTGGGGTGGGCTGTGGGAGGGACCCCCGGGTCTGCCTTGCTCAGGGCAGTTGGCTTGGAGTCTTCAGTCCCATTGACTCTGTCGTCCTTTCCCGGGGGACAATTGCAAAACAGGATAACTGGTGCTTAAAAAATGCATAGAAAATGTTTCTTATCACCACGTCATAATTGTTATGACTCAGAAAAGTAGAATTGCCATTCTCCTCTGCCTGTCTGGCCTCACTTTTGTTGCCTACCGAGTCCCCAGCAGCAGCTGCAGAATCATAAAAAAAGGGAGAGAGAGAGAGAAAGAAAGAAATCCAGGGCGATGCTTTATTTATGTTAACGGCTACATTTGACTTGAAAATTCCGTCCCCTGAGCCTTGGGGTCAGCACGTTACAGAGTGATGGATGGCTGTCAGGAGCAAGCCGGGCGGCAGATTGCGAAGGGGGAAGTGGACAGATGACGCCACGGGCTTTCGGGGGCTTAGCAGAACTCAGACCTTGAAAGGAACGCAATGGAAAACAAAAGCAGATGGAGAGCTCTGCTTTGGGCTCTGCCCTTCCCTCTTCTCTTTCTTTCCTTTTTCCTCCCTTTCCGTTGAACACTAGGAATGGGGCAGGGGCACCCCACTGCACAAGCACACTCCAGAATGTTTGTTGGGGTGAGTCTGGGGTAAGACCCTAGAGAGGCTGGGCCTGAGATGGTGGGACCCCCACCTGCCAGTGTCTAAGTCCTGTTTAGAATCCAGGGGGCTCTTCCTCTGGGGCATCTCTTGGTCAGAGCCCCATCGACCTCTCGGAGTCCCCCACCTTCTTCTTGGCCTCATTTCCCAGGTCCAAAAACTAAACAGGAAGGACCACCTCTTCTGGTAGACCGGTCCCACCTTAGATCCACGCTACTTTGGATTACGTTTCCAGAGGGCTTTCTGGCTAATCCTTGTATATTTTCGCTGGTGGAAACAAATGGCATTGGACCCACAGGCCTGTTTACAGATGGGGAGACACGGGAATGATGGAGGAGCTTTGAATTTTAAACATTAGCTAATGAGATTGCAGACGGGGGCACTGGGTGGAACGGCCTGGGTATTCCCAGGGAACACTGAGGGAGAGAAGCAGGCCAGGCTCGCTTGCTTGTTGGAGCCATGGACCTTTACGGAGCCCTTATCCGGTGCCAGTAGCCACGGAAAGTAGAGCTCTGAGTGCTGCCCTGGGTGTCCCAGCCTGGGTAAATAGAGGGGATGCACAGAACTCTGCAGGGAATAGGGTGCCAGGAGGACGAGGCTGATACTTCCCGGAGGAGGAGTGGGAAAAGGGAAGGCGCTTGGGGAGGGCATTCTGGGCCGCTGCTGGGGACATAGGCGGGTACGGAGGAGCCCAGCCCGAGGTGAGGCTGGAGCAGTGAGTGTGTGCTTTAGAATTGGGACGCCTGTTCCCAAGCGGACCGGATGGCCATTGACTGTGATTCCTCATTCCCCTTGCCTCTGCCTCTCCCTCCTTGCTGTTCTCGGGCAGTTGTGTTGGAGACGGAGCTGGCTGTTCATTCATCCGCTAATTGTTTTGATAAGAGACTCTAATTATCCACCGCGATCATCAGATTACCCATCAGATTACCGTGAGCTCCTGGAGGGAGATTGGAGAGTTTGAGCCCACTGCTGCAGCCACTGGCAGCCCCCTCTCCCCGAAAGGGACCCCACATCAGCACCTAGCCCTTTGTGCCCCATTCCCGGTTGGTACCCACTGAGCTGTGGCATGGAGGTGTCCCAGATGGCTGGGGTGGGCCCTGGAAATCCACTGGAAAGCACAGCCCTGATGTCAAGTAGGACTTTCCCTTGGATTATCTTTGCCACTGTGTTAAGTCCACAGATAAGGGTTTTGGTTCTAGGGATTTCAGAATAAGGTGAGGAGTATGGAGAAAATCAGAGGAGAAGCAGTAATGCCTCTAATGCATCGACATCAGCAGTTGAGACTTCAAATGCCTTTTTTTTGGGCCATTTGATTAAGTTCTACTTACATGTGATTTTGGTATAAAGAGAGCAATAGGCAAAAAACAACCAGGAAGGCAGATTATGAGTTAATCCAATAATCAAATCCTCCAGCAAAGGTAATGGGGAATGATGATGGTGTTGTAATCGATCTGATACGGACTCTTACATCAGTGGGAGCTACAGAGTGAGGGAGCATCTCATCTTGGGACGATGATCGTGATCGTATCTGTCGCCCACAGAAAGATCTGGGGTGGCGTGTGTGATCTCTCCCTGCTCAGGACTTGTTGGAGGGGAGGGTTGTACCCTCAGGGATTGTGTCTGCCATCATTTAGGCAATGTCTGTAGCTCCCAGATGAGCTGGTGAGCCTGGTGACCCCTGAGCTAGAGAGGCACAATGCCATCCTGCCTTCTCCCTGTGCGATCAGAGGTGAGGCTTTTTGAGAAAAGGGCAGGCCTGGGCAGTGCAGTCTGCTTGGGGACTGGAGTTGGGGGTGGGGGCAGTGGTCAGGGGTGTGACTGCCCAGGGAAAGTCAGATCCTGGTCGGAGACACCAGCCTGCCATGTGTGCTAGCGTCCGAGGCTCTGTCTTCTCAGTGATAAGATGGTATCCCAGTGGGTGATGCCTGAGTTCCCTCTTGGCTCTCTGCTCTCTTGAGTGCCTTTGTTCTTGGACCTTCCCCCATACCCAAGCACAAGCAGGAAGCCAGAGAACTTAAGTTCGTCTTTCCTTGGTTCTCCAGCATTGCTGTTCCCGACATACTTTTCCTACCTCCTAGGAGAGGGGGGCTGGCTCTCTACCTTGGCTCTCCCATTGTCTTCACATTTGGGGCTCAGCTAGCTGGGAAGTTTGGCAACACCTCAGGCCATATATCTTGTAAACTGCCCTCCCAAAACGACCTCGTTGAGCAGATTTACCGATGTGGTGGGCCTGCCTGTTCTCAGGGGCTGCCGTACTAAATCACGGCAGGTCCAGTGGACTTGCACACCTCGACACAGAACTTTTCAGAAAATTTCAGGCAGGATATATCACTGCCCCATTAACTCCCTGCCATTAATCTCTTTCTCCTAAAAACCTGGAGTTGTCCCCAAAGCACCTGGAACTTGGTGAAAAACGGACCCATTTGGTAAATTCTGTAAATCAGGCTGGCTTTTTCCTTTCCTGGCTCCCCAGGGGGGCTTGCCTCTATCGCCTTGGGGATGGAATGCCCTGGGATTGGGGGGGCGGGGCAGGTGAAGCTACATCCTCGCAGGCTTTCCTAGGAGCACCCTGGGAATGGACACTGGCCTTGAGGCTCTTCCACTACCTGACCTGTGGAATCAGTGAGTGAGCAGTGTTCTCTGGGGGTGAGGACCAGGGCTGTCATCGTGAGGGCTGCCAGAGACTGCGGTGGCCCGTGGAGTGGCACAGAGGCTGGCGAGAGAATGGGGCCACGCCAGAGGACTGTGTGAAAGGTGCAGGTCCCTTCCCTGATTGCCGGAGAGGGATTTTGTTCTTTTTTTTTTTTTTTTTTAAGATTTTTATTTATTTGTTTGACAGAGATCATAAGTAGGCAGAGAGGCAGGCGAAGAGAGAGGAAGAGAAGCAGGCTCCCCGCTGAGCAGAGGGCCCGATAAGGGGCTCGATCCCAGGACCCTGGGATCATGTCCTGAGCCGAAGGCAGAGAGGGCTTAACCCACTGAGCCACCCAGGTGCCCCGGGATTTTGTTCTGACAGGGTTTTGCCTATGGCCCAAAGACTGTGGAGAGCCCGTCCCCACGTCTGGAGCCTGTGAGCTGGGGCTTTGGAGTCCACAGACCTGGATTTGAATGCAGCTTCTTTGGTCACTAACCACAGGAATTCAGGGGTATGTGGAAAAGAAAAGATGTGACTTGGAAGAGTGGGGCCTAGGATGGTCAAAAGGAAGAATGAGAAGGAGCAGCTGTGAACTCCAAGAAACAGGTTCTGTGGGCCCCAGCTCCTTCACTCAGCGAGCATGCTTGAGGATTAAATGAGAAGGTTCTTGTAAAATGCTTAGCATAATACCTTGTGCTTCCCGACTTTCAATAACTGATACTCAGTAAATCTTATTGGGGGGGCACAGGAAAGCTGCTGTACCCTACTTGTTTGTCCTGCTGGGGTGGGCCCAGGCTAGCCTGAAGGGAGGGGACTCTCGTTTTTTGCCAGTCCCG